>NW_021681415.1:0-13799 GCF_001412515.2 Diachasma alloeum
GCGTGTTTGGTCCTTAATTGATGACATTCTTCTCTTGGAGAGAAATTACATCGATTTGAGGGAANTTTGAGGAAGAGGAATGAAGAAGAAAGTTCTGCTGATTCTTCACTGCCGATGTCTGCTGTTATTTCGAAGAAGCTGGAAGTTATTCTGAATTGCATTGAAGATTTTAATTCAACGAGTGAGCGACGATTTTGTTGGAGACCGATGGGCTAGCTCCTGGTGCGAGCCATCAACCAGCAGCGGATTGAAGAGGAAGAGAGGACCAGATCTCACGGAGGACACTCCAGCTACACCAATGCTGGGCATCCTCAATGAATTAAAACTCGGAGTGAATATAATGTTCAATACTTTGAACCCAAAATGTCCTAATAATAATAATACTGGTGATGATAAATAAAAAATTCAGTCTTCAATAATTGTCGTTTATTTATGAAGATTATATTGATTCCTTTAAAAAAAAAATCTCATGAAAGATTACATTGATATGTTTGAAAAAATCTTGATTAAATTATATGAGTTTCTTCACATTGCCGCTGAGTAGACTGTACTCGACAATTCGGTCGTGTAAAATCAAACAGTAGGCTGCTGTGTTGTTGGGGAAGGTTTCTGATGACTCAAACTCCAGGCGAATATCAACCGGTCCAGATTTCAAGAACTCGTCCTGTTTGGAGCAATCGATGACGATGAGTGGTGCAGTTTCCAAGAATTTTTTACTGTCGAATAGCGGCTCGGGCTCCTTGTGATAAAAAGACGTTTGGAAGTTGGTGTACATGTCATAAAGTAGAGCTGATTAGTTGTGTGCAATGTCTAGATTCAGATTTCCATAGGGATAGCTTTGTGAATTTAAGAATAATTTGATCTCTCGAATATTGCAATGATCAAATACACTGGCATTCTTTGTGGCTTCGTTCTTTCTGGCTGTTTGGAAACCGACAATGACATAGCGTGGTTTCTCCAGTTGTGTAGAACACTTCACAACCCAGACATGTTTCGATGTTCTGGGTAATAAAGGATATTCATATAACTCCCAAGCTCGAAAACTAATTGGTATAAGATTGTCTTTTGAAATCTGATTAAGAAGTTGCACTTTTCGAGAGTCCGCAGGTTTAATATAGGGAATCATCCAGTCCATCTTCGTCATGGTAATTTTAAAAGTTTCAGCCCGCTGTCCTCCTTCAAGAGCTTGTTGAATGATGGCATTGAGGTCGTTGTGTGAACGTGTCAGAATCAACTCGTGCTTTGCGTTCACAATAATTCTCTGGTAATCTTCAGCAAATCCGAAAATCATGCTCAAAGGAATGGACACATCGAAGTACCCTTGATCATCGGTTATTTTTTTCCCTTGATCCATCATCCAGCCAGCATTTTCCATGAGATAACTCTGATTGGGACTTTGTGAAATATAGTTTTTCATAAGTGTTGTCAAGCCAACATTTTTGCATCTATCAATTTCCACAGCATTCAATTCATAACGTATCTCCTCGAATAGATGACAGATTGCATTGTTGACGAGCTCAGTGCGAGCAACAACCTCATTGTTGTCTTCTCTCGTCAATCGACCACAAATATGCAGTGAACTCTTGCTGGGTAACAGGCAGAGGTCTTGATGTTGCACAGCAATACGAATTTCATCATTGTTGCTGAAGGACGATGATGCAAACGGTTGATGTGCGTGCATTTCATAATGAGCAATGGACTCATCAAAGATGATTCGTTTTTGAATATTTAAGACTTCTTCCATGGTAGACGGCAGTAACAACAGGCGAGGACGAAACAGCAAAACTTCACTTTTTTACTCTTGCGTGAATTTTCAGACCCAGACTCCTCAGAAACTTGATATTCTGCGATGTCAGCTGCGCGCGAGCTACTCGACGACTGTCCACTTTCTGGCATGACTCTTCACTTTTATAACTGCTGCCAATTTTTCTCTCAAAGACGATGCCCATTTTTCCTCTCAATTAGCTTTTATATGAAGTCTCACTGTGATGACTTCTCCACGAAAGTTCACCTGACGATCGTCTTGGTCTAAAATTTTCAATTGCAGATGATCTATTGACTGCACGACGATTGGCAAGTAAATGACCTGCGCAGGATTCTCAATGATCTTATATCCGGCGGGGATGCTCGGGAAAAATTCATGAATTGTATGCACACGCCTGTCGTTAATGTAGGCTCCTGCAGTGAGATTGCACTCAACACGAAGTGAATTTACATGAAGGATATTTGGTGGTGTGGCTGCTCGATAGACTGTAGAATGTGCCAGAACCTCTCCGTAAAAACCAAGCAATTGACCGATAGAATTCGATGGCATGAAATTTATTGTTACATCTTTTGGTACCTCAATCACTGTTGTAAGTGTTTGATCATCAGCTTTCAAGCTGAAGGGAATTTTAAAGCTCAATAATTCTCTCTTTAAATACTTGTCGATATCACTGATTTCATAGCTTCCCGTTGGTATAGTCAGCTCTATTGCCAAATCCCCTTTTTGAAAATGGAATTTATTGCGTCCCTCATCAATATTGGGGATTGAAGTGTATGTGAGGAGTTGTACGAGTGCTACACTGTAGGATTTTTGCTTTGATAATTCAATAGGTGGAAAATACCAGGCCTCCAGTACAGAGGACCTGCCAGACAAGGTCAAGGTGAATGAGTCACTCATCGCAGCTGCCACTGAACTGATGTGCGTCTTGATCTGATCAGCCCCTTTATATCAATTCTCCAGTGAGAAATTTCAAACACAAATGTCCACATATAATGGTATTATAGTCTTGATAATTTTTCATGTTATATTTCACAATACTACCGCCACCGAAATAATGTATAAGGTCCTGAGGTGGACGTAAATTGCCATAGCTATCAAAGTAGATAACTTCATTATCCTTCTTCTTGTAGGCAACCCAATGAGTACCTGGGCCATCTTTATCATCAAGGTTAACTATGGCTGACTCATTCTTCCATGGTCCACTTTGAGGCATATTATTTCTCATGTAGACACCACGAAAATGCGGTATTCCCATGATGCCTGCATATTTCACCAGATCACTGTCGGTGAGCGCTCGGGGGGGTAGTTTTATTAGTTTTTTGGATTCAAGTGCAAGCCCAAACCCGATTTATAGGGTTTCAAGTACATTCCTTTGCCCAGAGCAATGGCTTCCATCGATCGGTTATGCCTTTTGCTCTCTTCAAGGTCTTTAGCGGCCTGCCTCGAAGCGCCAATTGCTCTGGCTATACCTGAAGCACCACCAGCTAAAGCACCAGTGGCACTGAGTCCTGCAAACAGTGGGATCAGGAATGCTGGTAAAATTCCACCAATTTTGGATGAAATGGGAAGAACTCTCGACGATGGTTTTATTTTTTTCCTTCCTCCTGCATGTTTTACTGCCTCACGTGCACCTTTCAATGCACTCTTGACCGGATCAACTCCAGAGTGCATGGAGCCTTTCGCAGCTTGCATAATATGACGCAACAACGTCTTCTTCTTACTACCACCACCGGACTTCTTTCGACAGCCTTTTCCAGTCTTCTTTTTCTTCTTCACATTCAGTTTACGATTAACACCCATGCCGATTTTTCTCTTCATATTCATGACGTTTGCAACATTCCAAGCCACTGCTTTTTTACCTAAACCAGCGTCCTTGGCCAAAACTCGTTGCCAAGCTTTATCAGCAAGGACACTATCTGCTGCGTGTCTAGCTGTCAAGTTCTCTGGATTCTTTGAATAAGTTATATCGTGCTCTTTGCACGCTGCATCCAGGGGATTTATCCCCAAATCTCCACGTGCCAATCTCTTGGCTAGCTTTGTTCCGGGTCCACAGTACTGATAGCCAGATACATGCAATTCAATGGGTAACTTGATGAGTTTATTCACAAAACCTTCACCCTTGGAGGTTTTGGCACGTTTGTTCACCACCATGATCTCTCAAAGACTGACTGGAAATGAATAAATACACTGTATTTAAAGATTTTTCCATCAGTCGTCGTCATGGAGTTCAAGGAGCAAAGTTCCAAGCTGCCTGTCATTAATTTCGATAGAATTACGGATAAAAAGAAAGACAAGAAAAAGAATCGGCACGGCCCACTCTTACCAAATACTGTTCGTGCAATCATATGTGGACCTTCCAACTGTGGCAAAACCAATGCTCTGCTTGCACTTATTACCCACCCGAATGGCTTGAAATTTGAGAATGTTTACGTATACTCAAAATCTCTGAATCAACCGAAATATCAATTCTTGAAAGATTTATTGGAATCAGTACAAGTTATTGGCTATTTCCCTTTCAATGATCATGATGAAGTGGTCAAACCTGAAGAGACTAGACCCAACTCCATCATGATATTTGATGATGTAGCATGTGAAAAGCAAGATAATATTCGAGCATTTTTTTGCATGGGTCGACATCGAAATGTAGACAGTTTCTATCTTTGTCAAACTTACGCTCGAATCCCGAAACATTTGGTGCGGGATAATGCGAATTTGCTCATACTCTTTCGTCAAGATGAGATGAATTTAAAGCATATCTATCATGATCATGTTAATACTGATATGCTGTACACCCAGTTCAAGGAATTGTGCTCCGCGTGTTGGAACACGGACAAATATGGTTTCATTACTATTAATAAAGATTGTGAATTGCATGAGGGACGATATCGGAGAGGATTCGATTGCTATGTGTACATAAATAGTGATTGATTAGTGAAATTCGAGACAGTGTTAAATCAAACGTATAACGCTCAACATGCAGCGCCAGGACTTGCAACAAGAGTCAAGTGTGTTGCAGCACATTGCTGAAGCCAGTAAAGCCATTCGTCATAAATATAGAGCTATAAAGCTTGGTAAAGATACGGCTGAACGTGCTATTAATGAAGCTTTGAAGCCGGTAGTGACACCTCTTGAAAAATTGGTTAATCATGCAGAAGTTCAAAAGCAGAATAACTATAAGAGTCTGATGACAATCAAGAGAATGAAAAAAAGCAGAGCAGATGAGAAGTATGAAGTTCCATCAATTCAACATGGAGGACCATCATTTGTCGATGATAATTTCTCTCTGAAAAAAGACGTCTTCCCTACAACATCTGAGGAAGAAGTAGCTGATGAATCCTCTCCCCTAAACAGGTCTGACACTGGGAATCTCCTTCAATTTTATCTCAATAAGTTCGGTACAGCAAAGGAAAAAGAACTCGATAGACAATTTGGTGTTCGTCAAAGTGGTGAAAACTGGAAAATTGGGAATGCAATTGTTACTTTCCGTGGCGATACATTGATGATTGAGGAAAAATCATATGATTTAACTTCAGGTCTCCTGATGTTAATATTCAACAGAGATCCAAAGATGATGCATGTCACGTCAACAGATAGAGAAAATTATGGAGAAATTTTACGGAGTACACATGCACATCGACTGTATTATCATCCATCCAAACCTATCAAAGATAAAAACCCCACTGAAAAATTTACAAATATAATTTTACCACTAGTATCATCAACTTCAAAAAGTGGTGAAGCTCTAATACCAGACCTGATGGTGGCTCCAAAGACAACAGCCAGGAGAATGGATTATATTTACTGGGATAATCCGAATGAATTGGTGGATAGACTTCGTTTACTCATGGCATCTCAAGCTGCAGGCAATTTCAGTCATACAAATGAAATCCTCTCCATTATTGAAGAATTACGAGAGGCTGAAATAATATATTAACATGTTCCCTCACGTAAATGCTCTCACTTGCATCATGAGTGTCGATGTGTTCGGACGCCTGTTATACAGCAGTAAGGCCTCCACTCTTAGCAGGAGAGGTCCACCAGGTGATGGATTTAAACGTACCCTCGATGGAAATTACAGTTTAGAAGGTAAAAGGTTATGTGCCATTGCTGATCCACTGGAGGAGTCTGATGCAATTTCATTGCGAATTTTACGAGAAAATTTGCAAAAAACTGTCGATCTGGTGAAACACAATTTGACGATAGATTTGAAAAAAAAATTGGAGAAGACGATTGGAGAGTTGGAGTCCACTATAAATACACGTTTTGAAAAAATAGAGAAATTGCTGGAAAACCGACGGCGTAAAATTGCAGACACACAGAAACAATTAAATGGAGTCCCAAAAACGAACGATAGCGGAGGAGCTGCATCGCCCAGCACGAAGAAATTATCCAAGAAGACGCGTTGAAATGCGTGGATTGGATGAAACGTGGCAGGCCGATCTCGTGGACATGGTGAAATATGCAAACTCGAACAAAAACTATCGATATCTCCTCACTGTAATTGATATTTTTTCCAAGTATGCGTGGGCCATTGCTATTAAATCAAAAAATGGTAAAGATGTCACAATTGCCATGAACAAAATTTTGCTGGACGGGCGAATTCCAAAGAAACTACATGTGGATCAAGGCAAAGAATTCTACAACAAGGATTTCCAGACTCTTATGAAAAAACATGACATCGACATGTATTCTACCTTCAGCAATCTCAAGGCGTCGATATGTGAGCGTTTCAATCGAACACTGAAAAATAAAATGTGGAAGCAATTTTCAATCCGTGGAACCTATAAATGGATTGATATTGTAGATGATTTAGTAATAGAATACAATGATACAAAACATCGCACCATCAAAATGAAGCCGAAGGATGTCACCACAAAAATGGAGAAATTATTGTTGAGAAACATTTATGGAAAATCAGGAGCGATTCGAAAGCTGAAAATTAAATTCAAAGTGGGTGATAAAGTGCGAATCAGCAAGTATAAAACTGTTTTCGAGAAATGCTACACCCCAAACTGGACTACAGAAATATTTACAATCAAGAAAGTGCAGAACACCATACCCGTAACTTACAAGCTGATGGATCATAATGATGAATCAATCGAAGGAGGTTTTTATCAGGAGGAATTAGCGAGTGTCAAGTATCCAGATGTGTATCTGGTTGAGAAAGTGTTGAAGAGGAAGGGGGCGAAGGCATATGTGAAGTGGTTGGGATTTGATAGTACTCATAATAGTTGGATCAATGTCAATGAAATGTAATTTCCAAAATAAAAATGAATAAATTTTTTTTTCAAAAATCATTATTATAATTTTTTATTCATGGTATCCATAAGGTACAGTATCTGTTGAATCGGGTAATAAGATTCTTTTATCATCATCGGAGCTCAGTGTCAATTTGTTTTGCCTTACAGTATAAACTTGATGCTTTTTACTCTGAATTAAATATTGAGGTTTGACAATGTTTGTTTTCTGAAAAAGACAGTTTTTATAATCTTCAAACGTAATTGTTTTCAGCATTGCATTTTTTACACCTTTTGCACGCTTCTTCTCCCGTACCTCACCCAACACCTTGAAAGTATACAATTTGGCACGCAGGCCGATAAAATCAGTTATAATCCGACCATTACATTCATCTTTCATTACACCCAACACTTTTTTATTGTGTCTTTTTATTCCATAAACATTATTCTCGGGATAGTCCGAAGTGTCGAATTTTGATGGACTGTCTTTGATGAACTCATAAATGTCTGGAACAGTGAAATAATATAAAAGACTATCTGTGTCTGTGTACATCAACTTCGACTTGTCACCAAACACTTTTTTCACATAATTGTAATGAAAATCGTAGATCCAGATTTTAGACAAATCCAAGATAGCAAATCCAATGTAGATGGGTTTATTAAAATTGATTTTTGCACGACTCATCTCAATTATTACCATATCATTATCGTCGAAAATGAGACTACTGTGAAAATTAGGCTGAGCAATACGAGCTCTTGCTCCATACCTCCCCTCCCATTTAATTACTAATTTGACATCTTTATGTTTCCTCACATTCTCCATGGTTTTCCCAAAGACTGCATTATTCATCAATTTGAAGAAATTCTTCTCAAAGTCATTCTTCGATTCTTTTCTTTTTTCAGTATTTAAATCAATGTAGGGCTTGAGCCATGTTCCCTGCTTAAACTTCAATATTCGGAGAATTTTTGTCAATTTCATACCAAGAGTCAGACATTGCTTTAAATTTCTGTAATGTATAACGTAAGATTTTTTAGCATATAGAGTAGTCATAAGCTTTTTATTCTTACGATTTGGAGGGACAAAATGCTCGGGACACAGCGGTAGATCTCGGTGTGCATCATGCAATTCTCTGGGATACTCCAAGTCTACTTCCAGAATATATCCATCTTGAGAGTCATCAGGAACATTGAAAACATTGAATCCTTCTGGATTTTCCCATTCGAAGCCGCCATAGGGTAGATGTTGACTCATAGCCGCACCGTACAGGTTGTTAACATCAAAGTACATGAGATACGACTCATCTTTATCTTTATCGTAATTTTCATCCATATATCGATTGTTGGCGTGAGCATAACGATTGGTGCATTGAGCGACACCTCCACGAATCCCTTTTTCAATGAATAAAAGCTTATCAACATCTGTTAAAAGCTCAATTTCCACTTTTGTGTATTTCAACATTGCATCGAATGCTAGTCCAGGCGCTGTGTAATAATGCAATGGATCTAGCTTATACACCGAAGAGCAGCTTTTTCTAAAATTTTCAAAAATGTCTGCTAGGAGTAGAACATCAGTTTTCAAATACAAATCTGAATATTCCCCAAGTGTTGAGATGTCAAACTTCTCCCAAACTTGACACGCATGTTCATAGTCCTCTTGTGATATCTCCCGATTATTCAATGATGAATAAAAAGATTCTTTAGGTGGTAATTTTTCATCATCCAATTTCTCCCAACTATCTACGTATTCATATGGAAATACACCCTTCCGCAATAAAAGATGAAATTCAACCTCGGTATTGCAATGCGCTCGGGTGATTGTCTTGTCCGTATCAGTCAAGTATGATGCCAATTTTTCAAGACTACTAGCCATGAATCTGAACGAATCAATGAATCTCAAGCTAACTTTCGTTTGTGGTAAATATTTTCGGAATGATATATACTTTTCTTTAGTTAGTGGCAGCAATTCTACGGAACTTTCAAAATGTTTCACTAAATCAACAATCAAAAAATGTGCATCATAACCCGAGAGATTATGAAAAACCACTGGTATTTCATGGGGATTTTTATAATTAATATTGCATCCTGCATGTGCAGCTCCACGATACCTGCCAGTAAAGTGACAATGATCTCGATGTTTAATATCTGTAGAAATGAACGGTTTCTCACAAATATGACACTCTTGGGATGCTTCAAAATCTTGCGATTGTTTGCTAGTGAGTCTCTCCATTGGCACAACAGTCTTTAAAATGTCATCAACCATCACTCCGATTTTTTTCAACTCATTCATAAACCAGATGATGCAGTCAGAGCCACGTTTGATGTTAAAGCGCGATAGAGTTGTATTAAACGAACATTGTAAGTAGAAAGCGATACTGTATGGCACATGTTTTTGACACAAGTTATCATCATCGTTCTCATTAGTTTTTAAAATGCATTCCAGGTCAGCATAAATGGCAAATGGTACAGGCTCTTTGAACTTATCATTTTTGAAATTTAGAATTTTGTTTTCCTCCACCGGTAAGACCATTTTACACTTATTTATTAAAAAACAGTCCTGTTTGTGTTCATCATAACGTTTTTTCTCACGAAAATGACACAGACACCGATCACATAGGTATATAAAATGCCCACTACTCGAAATTTGTGCACTCACAAGTTTTGAAAGATTGCTAATCCACGCATAGTGATAAACTGGCTGTGCATTAGCTGGAACATGTACATTCGAACAAAAAAGTAGTAAATGAATTGTAGGTATGTGAGACTCCACTTTGCTGAGGTAAAAAGGCACTATTTCTTTTTGATGATTGCTTTCATTTTCAATACCGTAAATATTGATGGATATGTTATTTTTCTTCTCAAATATATGAACATCACTCAAAGCGATGGGGAAGTTGATACCCTTATAATCAAGAGTCTTTTGACTTTGAGGTATAGTTGCGATGGTATAATGAGGATATGATGAAGTAAGACATCTGTTATTCTTTGCTGGATAGAGAGCAGCGATAACTGACCACAAGAAGCAAAATTGATCGGCATTTTTTATATTCACAACAGCTTTTTTCAGTTGTATATGATACGGCAGCGTAGCAAATGTCGATAAGCCAGCACTGAGAGGAGCATATCGATTCATATTAATCATCAAATGTAGAATTTCAATTAGTTCCCATCCTGAATCACATTCTTGGAAATCCTCAATTTTTGTAAGCAATGGTTCCGTGACATTCTCATCAAACCATTCACCGAGATCTGTGGTCGGCAAAATAATTACATTTTTCGTATTGAAATATTTAATTTCACTATTGATGACTTCTTCCTTTTTTATTTGAAATTTACACGCTAGTATACTGTTGACTTTAATATTTCCATTGCTCTCACGAACATTCTCCAAACGGGCAATTGACAATTCTTTTGCATCGTCAAGAAACCTCTTAGGATCCTTATTTTGAAGATTGATTATAATGCCAGAACGTATTCGGCCTCGAAAGGCCAGTGGACCATCCTTCCAGCGAACTCGACGAGTGAGTGATTCTTCTCCGCTACCAGATGACACCTGCATGCGACCTCCTTGATGCAGTCTGTCTCTGAACCTTTCTTCATAACGCTGGATGCAAGCGATGATCGACAAAACTTGGTTTTTCTTCCCCACCGATGGATTTCCCCTGTTCAGGGTGCTCGTGTAAAGTTGAATATAACGAATGCATTTATTAATCCATCGCTCTATGTCGTGATAGAGCGCTGTTTGATAAGCATTCTCTAGGACTTTTAGTATTCGCGGAGGAGGCTCGGTATCGCGGTCCATCTTGAAAAAATACACCAACAAACTCAGTGTGAATGTAACTGAATTTATAACAATGATCATATGTGTAAAATCCCCCCCCCCCAAGCAAATTTCGAGAATTATTTGACAGTTGCAATTCTGCGAGTGATTTTTCCGTTGAGATGTTTCATCATGACGAAGAAGTAAATTTCGAGAAATGATTGAACCGTTTACATTCTCGGAATAATTTGTCCGTTGAAAAAATACGTTGGATTGTTTCATCATATCATCCCCTTGATTCATCAAATTCCCAAGAATTATTTGGCCGTTGAGACTGATGCAATGGTTCGAAACTGTTAAAAAGTACGTTGGATTATGCCATTTTTCTTAGAAATTTTATACCGTTAAAATGATCAGAAATAATTGTGACTCGCCCCTCCACTCATGTAAGCCTATAAGTACTGATCATCAAACCCTTGAAGAGACAGTCTAAAGTCTGCAACGGTGCCGATACAATCCTTGAGCCTATATCGAACGAAGTGCAAAGTAAACAAAAAATGGAGGCTGATCAACCACTGGATTTGGATCTGGACGGAATTAACCGTATCCGCTTTGGAGAATTTCTTGCCTACAAACGTCGAGCAGACCTGACGCTGAACAAGGAATACCTAGTGACGGATTTGAAGATCATCTCTACCAGACAGTTTGGTGACAAGGTAACCGTTGTGCTGAACGATGAGTTGATCGTGTATTTACCAGCGTGGTTGTCTGACACCTTCCTGGAGAACTTGCCGAAACTGGAAGCCTATCGCCTGACTGCCGCTGCTAAACGTTTGAAAATAAAATTTTTGGAGGGGAGATATAATCCTTGCGTCTTGAGTGAGCTGAAAGTATAAATCTATTCCTACAACTATGTTTATAAAAAAACAGAAATGTATTGAATAACCTGAAAAGATGTAGGGAAAAAATAAATTTGAAAACTGAGATTTAATTTTTGTTCAGTGTTATATTTTATTATTTTTTTTTTAATGACTAAAAAATGAACCTTAATACATAAATCTTTAAAAGCTATAATAATAATTTTTGAAAAATATAAGTCACAGCATCTGAAACAGATAAAACGTTTATAAATATTAATTTTTCTTGAATGCAATTTAAGAAAATGGTAGAAAGAAGATGATGTTTACTCGCTTTATTCAATGCAACGACCTTCTACGCCCAAAATGAGCCATGCGGCAATGGCGAGGCACTGCGCATGTGGCAGTTCTCCGTCGCCTCTTCCTCACGATCGACGAGACGGAGGAAGTTCAAAAATCCTCTCATATCCTGATGAACAGAAGCTGGCTGTAAACACACACAAAAAATATAGAAATGAGTTACATGAAAATTATTATTATTTATAGAAATGTATAAATGAACAACTAAATTGATCATTTGTTGTACCTTGGCAACACACAGAAAATCTCCCAGGTACGCCAGGAAACTGACAACCTGGTACATTGGTGCCGCCAAATGTCCCACAAAAGGGTAATAGTGTGGGATATAATCCCAACACTTCTCCTTCTGCTCCAGCCACCAGTCCTCTAGAGCAGAGTCTTCCTCCTTCCACTCTCCCCTCAGATCTGGGTCCGGAAACGGATAATGCTGCATCTTCCTCACTGTAAAACACAAACACTGTTTAATATTGCAAANAGTCTTCCTCCTCCCACTCTCCCCTCAGATCTGGGTCCGGAAACGGATAATGCTGCATCTTCCTCACTGTAAAACACAAACACTGTTTAATATTGCAAACACGCTAATTAATATTACAAAATCACTTTTAAATTCACTCAAATCACGATTGTTTCACTCAAATATGAAATACTTACATTGATTTCAACTTGTCAAACACTTAAACTATCTCGTGGATGGTTTGAAACGTACTGAAGCAGAGCAATAAGACTGCGTATCCACTTAACAAACACTTCACTCCCCTTCTCGGTTGGGCGCCTGGCGTTTGGCATTCAAAGCGTCAATGTTTATGTTTTGGAGGAATGGAGGATTGTGAAGACGGTTGAGACTAATAATAATTGAAATATATTTACATGGACTATTTTTCTTTTTATTCAATACATGGATAATTTCAAAATAATAATAATGAAAAAAAAAAGAGTAAAATTTTAGAAAAAACTGGTAATGCACACTTTTGCACGTAATATCATGATTTTGTTTGTTTGGTATTATAGAAGGAAAATCTTCATTGAAGCGCAAGCAATAATAATCCATAGTTTCTGATCATCCTGTCAGATAAGCGTAAGCAGGCAAAACGGGGAATTATTCCTCTCGAAATCCAATACTGGTTTACAACTGAAACAAATAAAATAAAAGATATGGATGAGTATTTAATTCTTAATTTATACATTTCTTATCATGCAGTTTATTTAATACTTACAATTGGATGAATTTCGAAGTTTGCGGGCAATCGTTCAGGTCGTTTGTGGGCTCTCATTGGCTTGAAAAATACATTGCCGTGAGGACAGAAGATCAATTTAGCTCGTACACCTCCAAGCGTGAGGAAAGTACCACCAATTTTGAAGTGTTTGTTGACAACAGCTCTCAGTTTTTTCTTCATGACTCTCTCAGACAATTGACTCTTCCATTCCTCTGGCACGAAAACACGCAGTTGCTCATCATCATCATCATCATCATCGTTCGAGTCATCTGATGATCGTGCTGGACTGTATGATGCTGACTCACCACTTCTGGTTTCTGATACCAACACCTCCGATGAATCTACATCCATAGGTTGATGTTTTTCTGAGATGATCACCGATGTCTCGGGCACCGTAAAATTGTCTTCAGCTGGCTTTGGACTCTCTGATGACTCATCAATGATCAGAATATCCTCCTCCGGACTCTTCGGTGAGTTGGGAATATTTAAAATACCCTTCTCTGCTGGTTTGGGAGTCTCCGGTGAGTAGAGAATATTCAAAATCCCCTTCTCTGCTGGTTCGGGACTCTCCAGTGAGTAGGGAATATTCAAAATACCCTTCTCTGCTGG
>NW_021681415.1:13946-14767 GCF_001412515.2 Diachasma alloeum
TGAGTCGGGAATATTCAAAATACCCTTCTCTGCTGGTGCGGGGCTCTCTGGTGAATCGAGAATATTCAAAATACTCTTCTCTGCTGGCTCGGGACTCTCTGGTGAGTCGGGAATACTTATAACATCCTTATCTGCTGGCTCAGGATTCTCTGGTANTCTCGGGCACCGTAAAATTGTCTTCAGCTGGCTTTGGACTCTCTGATGACTCATCAATGATCAGAATATCCTCCTCCGGACTCTTCGGTGAGTCGGGAATATTTAAAATACCCTTCTCTGCTGGTTCGGCACTCTCCGGTGAGTCGGGAATATTCAAAATCCCCTTCTCTGCTGATTCGGGACTCTCCAGTGAGTCGGGAATATTCAAAATACTCTTCTCTGCTGGCTCGGAACTCTCTGGTGAGTCGGGAATGCTGATAACATCCTCCTCTGCTGGCTCAGGACTCTCTGGTGAGTCGGGAATGCTGATAATATCCTCCTCTGCTGGCTCAGGGCTCTCTGGTGAGTCGGGAATGCTGATAATATCCTCCTCTGCTGGCTCGGGGCTCTCTGGTGAGTCGGGAATGCTGCCAATATCCTCCTGTGCTGGCTTGGGACTCTCCGGTGAGTCGGGAATGTTGATAACATCCTCCTCTGCTGGCTCTGGTGAGTCGGGAATATTGTCAACTTTCTCCTCGACAGAGTTAATATTGTCAGATGGCATGTCAATAACCACAGGTTTTTCGATTGACACATCAGTTGTTGAGTCTGGAACAATTGTTGATTGTGATGTGTCCAAAAGCAATGGAGTAGAACTTCCAGATGAAACATTCACAGGTAAGTCC
>NW_021681415.1:18639-19891 GCF_001412515.2 Diachasma alloeum
AGTCTTCATGCTACCACGAGTTCTCCGAAAGAACAATCCCCTCCTCCAGTGAGATCACTGCTCAGAGTCTCCAATATAAAACTTCACCAGTACTCTCTTGAATTTCAATAATACCACTCGATAATTAGTCGGTAAGAGTACCCGGCGCGTATCTGGGAGACCCAGGTTCGATTCCCGGCTGGGTGAAGCGGAAATTTTTTCTCTCTAAATTCTAATTCTCTTAGAATTTTTTTTATTATTATCATTCATTTNCAAGCAACGGATGGTATTACTGATGTTCATCTCTCACTAGTTGGTGTCCGCACGATCCTCATGAAAAACAATGATTTTTTCATCTTCATTAAAGGGGCTTTAGCAGAAAAGTGTGCTGACAAAGATAGCAGTTCATCGGAGGATGAAGACAACCCATTATGTGAGTCATCCAATGGGCTGGAGGGCAGTGCAGATATAGAAACGTTGGAGGAGATCAAAGAGATGGAGCAAGCAGTGGCGGGAAGGGGCAGCCAGTGAGGGGCTTGGAGAACGGTGGAGCAGACGATGATGTGGTGACTGTCTTGAGCGAGCACGGCACTGATACCGCTTTGGAAGGAGCTTACATGCTGCTTGACTTTATTGAGTCTTTTAGAAATTTATAAGTAAAAGTAGTGATATCATGGAATTGATCATTGATCTACAAGGGTTCCGCAGCAACGGGAATTTTCTTTTGAAAGAGTTGGGTGTTGTGGCAGTGCAATCATCATCGGATATTAAGGCGAGTTTCACTCAACACATTGTATTTCGCCCACCGTGCGCTTGGACTGATCTCGAGGCTATGGATGTCCGAACCAACAGATGGCTCACACATAATTATCATGGAATATTGTGGGAAATTGGTGAATGTGATTATGATGACATTGAAAAAGTTTTTCAAAGTTTTCTGAATAAAAGTGTGATGAAAATTTACGTTAAAGGATTAGAAAAAGTGAAATACCTGCAACAATTATCACTGGGGGATTTTTACAAAATCATCAATTTGGATGACTACAATTGTCCAAACATTTCCAATTTTTACATCAAGGACTGCCCACATTCCAAAGTGCATCAGAACATCAAAACACCTGATGAGTCCGTCTGTTGTCCTCTCGCGAATGCGTATAGATTGTCTGAATGGTTCAAATGTTATTATCATCGTATCGGGACTGATCAAAGTGATTTCAATGATATTTTTGAGTGAAAACTCGACTGTCACGAATGAACTCTTGTCAAATTATTT
>NW_021681415.1:20222-20344 GCF_001412515.2 Diachasma alloeum
TACTACGACTTTCGGCCTCACGATTGAATCATTTTTTTAAAATTATCTTTTCGGTAGATTTCTCTCTAAATTCTAATTCTCTTAGAATTCTTTAATGCCTAAAGGAGGTTAGGCGGTGTTTG
>NW_021681415.1:26303-33842 GCF_001412515.2 Diachasma alloeum
GAACCACGGAAATTCTCACTCCAAATTCAACTCAGCACGCCGCCTAACCACCTTTAGGCATTAAATAAATTCAAATAGAATTAAAATTTAGAGAGAAAAAATTCCGATCCGCCCAGCCGGGATTCGAACCCGGGTCTCCCAGTTACGCGCCGGGCACTCTTCCAACTAAGCTACTGGGAACCACGGAAATTCTCACTCCAAATTCAACTCAGCACGCCGCCTAACCACCTTTATGAGATTTTCTATGAATGTTTTAATTTTTTTTTTGTCAACTCTTGAAAGATACGTTACGAGATTTTCCAGAAATGTTTTAATTTTTTTCCAACTCTGGAACAATAAATCTAGTACATACTCAATCATATTTACCTGTAAATATCTCAACAGGTATTACCCTCCGATTTTTTTTCCAGAGCTTCACGAAGATTTTTTCATATTTTGACATAGTTTCATTGGATATCTACATTAAATCTTATAATAATTTCCTCAAAACCATTCTTCGTTCCATTGCCTCGACGCCCAGCGAGACCGCTCTTGTTTAGATAACACNCCCCCCCCCCCCCGCCGACAAGTCACAGCATCACCGGCTTCGAGAAGTGTTGGATATCCACCATATCACGTAACCACAAGACACCCTTCCCCCCTCCCAACCACCACCCGCTGCAAGAGACATGATCTGACCCGTTGTGACCCTAAGACCGCGCCATCTAATGGCCCGATTCCGAAGTAATATCCAGGATCGGCTTTGTTCAGCTACTATTATTTCTTCATCTTCATAAACAGAAAAGATATAAATTTCTAAAATTTCCACGCACGCATATACAAAACGTATATTTATCGTATGCGTGGTAACCTATATGGAGAAAAATTTTCCAGACAAAAAAATGCTCCATAAATGCAAAACTATAAATCTCGTCAAAAAAAGTTACAAAAATTTATTGACAAATTCAATTGTTATTTACAAAAAATCTAAAAATTATTAAGAAAAATTCTAAAAAATTCTAAAATGAAGTTCTCTGGACCTTCAACATGTAACCAAAAAATAATTTCTTAATATTGATAAACAGTGCAGATATTGATTTTTAAATATTCACACATGCACACGCACTCCAACAAATCGTATATCGTTGCATCAATTCAACTTTGACAATTTTTAGCGCCTTCCCTATGGGAAATATAGGAAAAAGTTCAATATAGGAAATCCTGGATAAATTACGAACTACAAAAATATGTAACAAAAACTTGCAAAGTCAATAGCCAAATCTGATTTCATTTTGCATGTCTATTGACGCCATTAAAAAATATTCTCAAAAAATCTGAAAATAGTTTAAATCAGTGAATTCAAGTAACAAGAACATGAATATGAAGGAAAATCATGGAAAATTTGAAAATTTAAACATGTCAATTTTGACAAATTAGCTGTTTTAGTTATACAGGTAATGCTAATAATTCCTAAACTAATGAACACATTGGAACTATAAATTTCACAAAAAGAGTCCAGTGAATCCTCTACAAAATGAGTCATTTATTAGATTTTTCAAGTTGTAAACAACACCCCGAAAGGCTAATAAACATTTCTCAAGGTCAAATCAATATCTCCGAAAGTTGTAAAGATAAAATAATGAAAATTTATGAAAAAATATTATAAAATATGGACCTTCGAATGAAATGATAACCGTTCCGAAATAATAATAATTACCATTGTTATTAACAATTGAAATATTATAAAAAATTGAAAATAATATTTTATTATCAGAATCGTATTTCTAGCCCAAAGATAGGCTCAAAAATGAATATTGTCAAAAATCTCAAGAAACAATGTCAATAGACAAAAATTGTCAATTACAGTACCATAAGGGTGCCAAAAGGAAACGTTTAGGACATAATCAAAATCAAACTCAAAATTCACTAAAAATGGAAAATCTACTGTCAAGAAATGTCAAAAATAATTAATCTAAGTCAAAAATGTAAAAAAAATGTATTTTTAAAGACACATGTAAGGTGCCGCTGTGTTAGGGATGAGATATACGCAATGCATAGGGGTGCCGCGTTGACGCGCTCCCCCACTAACTCAGCCAACTAGGCGATCCACAGAACGCGGCAACCCCACTAATCCCACCACTGCGCCGCTCGACGCATGCGAACAGCTTTTTCCCCTCGGCAGTCGAGGTACCTCAAGTCGCTACGAGAAACGGTCAGTTCAACGTCGACTCTTAAAACCGGCGGTCATAAGCTCCAAAGAGGTCTCGAGAAGTAAATTAAAAGTAACCAGTTCGAACTTAGAAACATTTCGTGTTCTGTCCTCATGGACACAGTTTTTTTCCGTGTTCTGTCCTCTTGGACTTTGTTTCTTTCACGCTCGGTCCCCTTCGGACTTAGAAAATTTTCATCTTCTGTCCTCCTTAAACGTCTTCTGTCCGGACTTGAACTATTTTTTACGAAATTCTCCAAAGCACATCAGTGCAATTTTCAATAAGAACCGAAATAAATTGGTAGTCCATCACTCCCAAACGGAATAAAATTCAAATTTTAAATCTAGAAAAACCGCGTGATTCCGCGTGAACTGACCGTTTCTTTCAGGCGAATTCAAATCGTATTGAATAAATTCAACTTTATATAAATTTGTGCCGTGCAGAATAATTTACTCTAGTGAATCCCTCATCAGCCCCGTAAATTTGCGAACAGCTTGCTGACTCTTTCGAGGAGGCGAGTCATTTGCTAATTAGCGGTTAAGCCACGTCGACCAGGATACTGCGAATCATTCACTGAGCTGGTTTAGGGATGACTCTACACTAACTCGGTGGAGTAACCCCGTGTTTCCAGATTCTCAATCAGACCCGCGATTCCCAAGGCGGACTAACTGACCCTTAGGGGACGGTCTGTCTACCCCAAGAGATCGCGGTTGATATTCCCTTTTTTTGAGATTTTAGTTCATTTGGCTCAGAGGATCGCACGACTGACTGGGCGAGCTGTCGCAATGTTTAGTGAGCGTTCGATCCAGGCAACTCCGTAATCCTCCAGGTCAATTAACCCTGATAATTGGTACTAGTAGTTATTCCCGGATACCTAACGGTGATGACGAAGGGAATTACGGAAGGTCAAGTGACGGGTCAAGTGAAAATTCCAAGAGAATTAGAATTTAGAGAGAAAAAAATTTCCGCTTCACCCAGCCGGGAATCGAACCCGGGTCTCCCAGATACGCGCCGGGAACTCTTACCGACTTAGCTACCGGGAACCACAGAAATTCACTCTCCCAGATACGCGCCGGGCACTCTTACCGACTAAGCTACCGGGAAACACAGAAATTCACTCTCGAATTCACCGCAAACACCGCCTAAGTTATCAGGCCTCTTTAAATAAAATCGGTAAGTCGGATAATTTGTTCTAGTAGTAGTTATTCCCGGATACCTAACGGTGATAACTAAATGAATTACGAAAGGTCATTTATCAGGCCTCTATAAATAAAATCGGTAAATCGGATAATTGGTGCTAGTAGTTATTCCCGGATACTTAACGGGGATAACGAAGGGAATTACGAAAGATCACGCATCAGGACTCTTTAAATAAAATCGGTTACATGAAATTCAATAAATTCAGTTCACTTCCGTCGGCGAGATTCAAATAAACATCCAAAAATTAAATTAAATAATTCGTTCCCATTCTTTTTTTTATTGTCGGAACATTACGTGAAGGAGCCATTCTAACCAGCCAGTGACTTGTTTATTAAGACAATTATATTGACAAAGGTCAAGGTGAACTTGGAGTGGACTTGAAGAGTAGTCCGTCCTCCCTTACAAAGCCATCGTCGCCGTCGGACAGCAGCTAGGCCAAACATCATCCTGGGCCAGGCCGTTTGATCATCGTTCGAAGTCAGGACAGTGGTAAGTCTAGTGAAGATGTCATGTGATACTCTACCCGCGGAGGTCGGTTGATGCTCCAAAAATTAGAGTTCCGTTTTTTCTTAATTTGTTCGTTTCCGGGAAAGTACAGTCGGCAATGAATTTCCCCTCTCTAGCATCGGCAAGTAGCAATTTTCGGCTACCGCTCGACGATTGTCACTGATTTCAGAATCCCTGAAAAATTTAGAAATTTGTGCCCACGTTATTAATGGCAAATAAGATGTTAATAACGCGATTAACTGTGAAAATTCTCCCCAATCCGTAACAATCTCGGATTTTTTCAGGGGGAAAGCCGACTATCGCCAAAATCGAATATTTTAGCCGGTTGAATGTTAATTCCAATTATTTTGAGTGACGTGCTTGTCAAAACTATCTAAAGTATGTGGAAAAAGTGAAAAGGACAACATTATGTTCTCAGCCAGAGCCAAGGTGTCAGATTTTCTGTTTTTCCAGGGGGATAGTCGACTTGCGCAAAATTGAATTTCACCGAAGTGACAGATCTTGGATTTTTTCAGGGGGAAAGTGCACTTTCGCCATAATTGAATTTGATGCCACTCATGCCTGGAACCGGCTGGATTATACAATCGACGCTTCGCGTCTCATGACTAATTCAGCCGGTTTCAGGCTTCGTGACATAAAATTTTGTTCAGTACTTGTTGGGAAATTTCGTCCTTAACGTGTGTGGTTACATCACTCGCCTTCGGCTCATGCTGTAAACCCCACACAACTTAAAGACGAAAATTGCCCCACACGTGCTGAAATATACTATTTTTGGCGGGTGAAGGTTGATGTCAGTGATTTGAGTGACGAACTATTCAAAACTCAAAAGTGTGGGGAAAAAGTGAAAACATACAAAATTTTGTTCACCCGAAGCCAACGGGTCAGATTTTCCGTTTTTCCAGGGGAAAAGTCGAGGTTCGCCAAAATTGAATTATTTGGACGGGAGTTGATGTCAGAGATTTGAATGACGATGAATTCAAAACTCTCAAAAGTATGTGGAAAAACTGGAAACTTGGAAAATTTTTCTTTCACCGTGGACCAAAGTGACAGATCTTGGAAATTTTCAGGGGGAAAGTGCACTTTCGCCATAATTGAATTTTATGCCACTCATGCCTGAAACCGGCTGGATTATACACTCGATTCTTCGCGTCTCGTGTCGAATTCAGCAGGTAACAGGCTGACATAAAATGTTGTTCAGTACTTGTTGGGAAATTTCGTCCTTAACATGTGTGGTTACATCACTCGACTTTGGCTCATGCTGTAAAGCCCACACACGTTAAAGACGAAACTGCCCCAAACGTGCTGAAATATACTATTTTGGGCGGGTGAAGGTTGATGTCAGTGATTTGAGTGACGATCTGTTCAAAACGCTCAAAAGTATGTGGAAGAAGTGAAAATGAAAAAACGTTTTTTCACCAGGAGCCAAACGGTCAGATTTTCCGTTTTTCCACGCGGAAAGTAGACTTTTAAGAAAATTGAATTTTTTGGGCGGCTGAAAGTTGATTACAGTGATTTGAGTGACGGACAATTCAAAACTCTCAAAAGTATGTGGAAAAAAGTGGAAAATATGAAAATTTATTTATCACCGTGGACCAAATTATCAGATCTTATCGGATTTTTTCAGGGGGAAAGTCCACTTTCGCCAAAACTGAATTTTTTGGGCGGGTGAACGTTGATGTCCGCGATTTGAGTGACGAACAATTCAAAACTCCCAAAAGTGTGTGGAAAAACTGGAAACTTGGAAAAAAATTTTGTTACCGTGGACCAGAGTGTCAGATCTTGGATTTTTTCAGGGGGAAAGTCCACTTTCGCCATAATTGAAATTTTTGGGCGGGTGAAGGTTGATGTCAGTGATTTGAGTGACGAACTATTCAAAACTCTCAAAAATATGTGGAAAAGGTGAAAACTGACAAAAGGTTGTTCACCCGGAGCCAAAGGATAGAATCTTCCGTTTATCCACGGGGAAAGTCGACTTTCGCGGAAATTGAATTTTTCGGGCGGGTGAACGTTGATGTCCGTGATGTGAGTGACGAACTATTCAAAACTCTCAAAAGTATGTGGAAAAAGTTAAATGAGTACATGTTTTTTCACCCGGAGCCAAAGGGTCAGATTTTCCGTTTTTCTAGGTGAAAAGTCGACTTTCGCCAAAATTGAATTTTTGGGCCGGTGAACGTTGATGTCAGTGAATAGAGTGACGAAATATGTAAAACTCTCAAATCAATTCAAAACACCCAAAAGTATGTGGAAAAACTGGAAACTTGGAAAAAAATTTTGTCACCGTGGACCAGAGTGTCAGGATCTTGGATTTTTCAGGGGGAAAGTCCACTTTCTCATTAATTGAATTTTTTGGGCGGGTGAAGGTTGATGTCAGTTATTTGAGTGACGAACTATTCAAAACTCTCAAAAGTATGTGGAAAAAGTGAAAACTGACAAAATATTGTTCACCCGGAGCCAAAGGGTCAGATTTTCCGTTTTTCCACGGGGAAAGTCGACTTTCGCGAAAATTGAATTTTTTGGGCGGGTGAACGTCGATGTCCGTGAGTAGAGTGACGAACTCTCAAAACTCTCAAAATTATGTAGAAAAAGTAAAAATGAGTACATGTTTTTTCATCCGGAGCCAAAGGGTCAGATTTTTTTTTTTTCCACGGGGAAAGTCGACTTTCGCGAAAATTGAATGTTTTGGCCGGCTGAACGTTGATTTCTGTGATTTGAGTGACGAACAATTCAAAACTCTCAAATGTATGTGGAAAAACTGGAAACTGACAAAATGTTGTTCACCCGGAGCCAAAGGGTCAGATTTACCGTTTTTCCACGGGGAAAGTTGACTTTCGCGAAAATTGAATATTTTGAGCGGGTGAACGTTGCTGTCAGTGATTTGAGTGACGAACTATTCAAAACTCTCAAAAGTATGTGGAAAAAGTGAAAACTGACAAAATATTGTTCACCCGGAGCCAAAGGGTCAGATTTTCCGTTTTTCCACGGGGAAAGTCGACTTTCGCGAAAATTGAATTTTTTGGGCGGGTGAACGTTGATGTCCGTGATTTGAGTGACGAACTATTCAAAACTCTCAAAAGTATGTGGAAAAAGTAAAAATGAGTACATGTTTTTTCATCCGGAGCCAAAGGGTCAGATTTTCCTTTTTTCCACGGGGAAAGTCGACTTTCGCGAAAATTGAATTTTTGGCCGGCTGAACGTTGATTTCTGTGATTTGAGTGACAAACAATTCAAAACTCTCAAATGTATGTGGAAAAACTGGAAACTGACAAAATGTTGTTCTCCCGGAGCCAAAGGGTCGGATTTACCGTTTTTCCAGGTGAAAAGTCGACTTTCGCCAAAATTGAATCTTTGGGCCGGTGAACGTTGATTTCAGTGATTTGAACGACGATCAATTCAAAACTCTCAAAAGTATGTGGAAAAACTGGAAACTTGGAAAAAAAATTTGTCACCGTGGACCAGAGTGTCAGATCTTGGATTTTTTCAGGGGGAAAGTCCACTTTCGCCATAATTGAATTTTTTGGGCCGGTGAAGGTTGATGTCAGAGTTTGAGTGACGAACTATTCAAAACTCTCAAATCTATGTGGAAAAGGTAAAAACTGACAAAATGTTGTTCACCCGGAGCCAAAGGGTCAGATTTTCCGTTTTT
>NW_021681415.1:34103-34270 GCF_001412515.2 Diachasma alloeum
TGACTTTCACGAAAATTGAATATTTTGAGCGGGTGAACGTTGATGTCCGTGATTTGAGTGACTAACTATTCAAAACTCTCAAAAGTATGTGGAAAAATTAAAAATGAGTACATGTTTTTTCACCCGGAGCCAAAGGGTCAGATTTTCCGTTTTTCCACGGGGAAAGT
>NW_021681416.1:0-379 GCF_001412515.2 Diachasma alloeum
CATTCCTCTGATCCTAACTGCGACTAAGGGATGAAATTTGTGCCCACGTATTGGAGCATTTAATACTCAATAAGGGACACAAATTTTATCCCTTAGGGCCAGTTAGGGAGGGAGGAGTGCATTTTTTAAAGTGCGAAGAGATGGAANAGGAGGGAGGGATAAATTTTTGAACGAGCGAAGAGATTGAAAAAAAAAATTTTTTTCAAATGAATTCTCCAAAGTGCGGAGATTGAAAAAAAATTTTTTTTTTCCATTCAATAATTCATTCCTCCGACCCTAACTACGACTAAGGGATGAAATTTGTGCCAACATGTTGAGCATTGAATACTCAATAAGTGACACAAATTTTATCCTTTAGGGCCAGTTAGGGAGGGAGGAG
>NW_021681416.1:462-4139 GCF_001412515.2 Diachasma alloeum
GTTAGGGAGGGAGGAGTGAATTTTTGAAAGCGCGCGGTCGCCCCCTGAAAAGGAAACGAGTGGAATTATTGGAGAATCAAGGATTTCCGTCGTTGGATTTTTTGGGTCCCTGAAAAGGGCCGTTGGGCTTAAGGATTTGGCCCTGAAAAGGGCCGATGGGCTTAAGGATTTGGCCCTGAGAAGGGCCAATGGGTTCGTGGATGGAGATGGGATGCTCAGCACAGGTTTTCAAAAAGACCACCGTCATTTTCTAAGCATAGTTCTGCATGACGAACTATTGCTTGGCGAGCATTCTCCAACTGCTGCTGCATCAGATCAGCTACTGCTCCATGCAGGTGTCCCACCAAATCCTCCGGATCGTTGACTACCTGCGCATAAATTTTCTCTTTGAGAGTTCCCCAAAGAAAACAATCTAGGGGCGTCACATCTGGTGATCTGTGGGAGAAATAGTAATTTGATTTTAAACAGCGCACGATTATTGGAAGATTAGAGATACTCGTTACTTACCGAGGAGGCCAACGAACTGGTCCAGCTCTCCCGATCCATCTCTCTGGAAACCATTGGTTCAGCATTCCGGTGACTGCTCTGGTGTGATGAGCAGGAGCACCATCTTGCTGAAACCACACAGCTCTGTTTCCTGGGCCATCTCCAAGCAATTCCGGTAAGGTTTCCTCCAGAAACATCAGATAGTTCCCCCCTGAAAAACAAATCTGGAATGATGATCTTTCAATTGAAAAAAAAAAATTTTAATTATCTTTGTCATGATAAATAATCGATACTTACATTGAGTGGATCAGGAACTAATCGAATGTGCACCTCATCATTCAAAATTGCACCCCACACATTCAGCCTTTGCCACTGGTGCTGGAAAGAATGAGCCCTGGCAAGGTGGGGATTCTCTAATGCCCAATGGTGATAATTGTGCATGTTGAAAATTCCCTGCCTTGTGAAACAGGACTCATCTGTCCAACACACATTGAACAGAAAATGAGGATCGCGTCGATGATTCTCGAGGATAAATCGACAATACTCGATGCGTGCCTCAAGATCTCCCGGCATGAGCTCCTGTGTAGGACACAAATGGTAAGGGTGGAAGCCTTCTTCCTTGATGATGCCGAACACCTTGGTACTATTCGTATTAAGGTGTGCAGCAATCCTCCTTACATTGGTCGTGGGGTCGTCCTCGATTTCGTTGAGGACTGCCTCTTCCAGGTCATCTCGAGCACGTCCGATAGGACGTCCTTCGCCACGGCAAGGAAGAAGACAACCAGTTGCTGCCATCCGCTCATGAAGGAGAGGAAACACCCGATGATCGGGTGCCCGACGATCAGGGTATCTCTCCCTGTACCTCGCCGCTGCTCGTCTGGCAACTCCACCACACTCACCATACACAAAATGCATATCGCGATATTCTCGAGCAGTGAACGCCATTGGCACGATAAAAGCTATGAACGGAATCACGAGGCAAAATGATCGGAATGGAAATTGGGCTTCCCTCAAAAACAATACACGATCGTCAGTTGATGTTGTCATGAACGGCGGAGGGGGAAAAAAAGAGATCAAACAATTGACGACGCCTTGTATATGAGCAAAAGAGGGTGTGGGTAAAAGAAAGAGGATAAAATTTGAAAAAAACACCAATAATCTCTGCAAAAGGCTTATTTATTTTCTTTCTTTACAGGTAATCGATTTGACAGGAAATTATTGAATATTAAATGCCCTGGAGGGCGACCACGTGCTTTCAAAAAGTCACTCCTCCGTCCCCAGAAGGCGCAAAGGGATGAAACTCATGTCATTGAATTGAGCAATTAATACTCAATATCTGACACAAGTTTCAATCCTTAGCTACAATTAGGGGAGGTGGGATGCATTTTCAAACGAGACGCGCTTTCCCCGCGCCACTCGTCACCGGAGTTCACTGGAGGGCGACCACGCGCTTTGAAAAATTGACTCCTCCCTCCCTAACAGGTGCTAAGGGATGAAATTTGTGTCACGTATTGAGTATTAAATGCTCAACACGTTGGCACAAATTTCATCCCTTAGTCGCANGCCCGTGACGTCACGACGGAAATTCCCCCGCCGGGACCGCCGAGCCAATCACGGCTCACCGGCGGGAACTTACAGCGCCGAACCAATCGGAAGCCAGGATTTTACTCATCCCTTCTCCAAATTTTCCACCAATCACATCCTTGCACTCTCCTTAAATACCGCACACTTTCCACACTCATCATCAGTCAATCATCCACTCGACATTCACTCATCGCTCGACCACTGGACAACACATCAACAGAGAGGACAAGTCTTCTTACGACTAACTCTCACTCTTGTAAATATTAACGTTTAAAAACTCAAATATATTTCGCTCAACGTTGGATCTCTGGAGTTGTCATTTAATAACCTGCTCACCTCCACACCATCTCTTCGCACATTAAAAAATTCACTCCTCCGTCCCCAGAAGGCACAAAGGGATGAAACGCGTGTCATTGAATTGAGCATTTAATACTTAATATCTGGCACAAGTTTCAATCCTTAGCTACAATTAGGGGGGGAGGGATGAATTTTCAAACGAGACGCGCTTTCCCCGCGCCACTCGTCACCGGAGTTCACTGGAGGGCGACCACGCGCTTTCAAAAATTGACTCCTCCCTTCCCAGCAGGTGCTAAGGGATGAAATTTGTGTCACGTATTGAGTATTAAATGCCCAACACGTTGGCACAAATTTCATCCCTTAGTCGCTGTTAGGGTCAGAGGAATGAATTTTTGAATTAAAAAAAAATTTTTTTTCACAATCTCTTCGCTCTTTCAAAAATTTACTCCTCCCTCCCTAACTGGCCCTAAGGGATAAAATTTGTGTCACTTATTGAGTATTAAATGCTCAACACGTTCGCACAAATTTCATCCCTTAGTCGCTGTTAGGGTCAGAGGAATGAATTTTTGAATTAAAAAAAAATTTTTTTTCACAATCTCTTCGCTCTTTCAAAAATTTACTCCTCCCTCCCTAACTGGCCCTAAGGGATAAAATTTGTGTCACTTATTGAGTATTAAATGCCCAACACGTTGGCACAAATTTCATCCCTTAGTCGCTGTTAGGGTCAGAGGAATGAATTTTTGAATTAAAAAAAAATTTTTTTTCAATCTCCGCACTTTGGAAAATTCATTTGAAAAAAAATTTTTTTTCAATTTCTTCGCTCGTTTAAAAATTTACTCCTCCCTCCCTAACTGGCCCTAAGGGATAAAATTTGTGTCACTTATTGAGTATTAAATGTTCAATACGTTGGCACAAATTTCATCCCTTAGTCGCTGTTAGGGTCAGAGGAATGAATTTTTGAATTAAAAAAAAATTTTTTTTCAATTTCTTCGCTCGTTTAAAAATTTACTCCTCCCTCCCTAACTGGCCCTAAGGGATAAAATTTGTGTCACTTATTGAGTATTAAATGTTCAATACGTTGGCACAAATTTCATCCCTTAGTTGCAGTTAGGGTCGGATAAATGAATTTTTGAATTGAGAAAAAAAAATTTTTTTCAATCTCCGCATTTTGGAGAATTCATTTGAAAAAAAAATTTTTTTTCACAATCTCTTCGCTTTTTCAAAAATTCACTTCTTCCTCCCTAACAGGCGCTAAGGGATGAAATTTGTGTCACTCATTGTGTATTAAATGCTCAACACGTTGGCACAAA
>NW_021681416.1:4221-6281 GCF_001412515.2 Diachasma alloeum
TTTTCAATCTCCGCACTTTGGAGAATTCATTTGAAAAAAAAATTTGTTTTCAATCTCTCCGCTCTTTCAAAAATTCACTTCTCCCTCCCTAAAAGGTGCTGAGGGATGAAATTTGTGTCACTCATTGTGTATTAAATGCTCAACACGTTGGCACAAATTTCATTCCTTATTCGCAATTAGGGTCGGAGGGATGAATTTTTGAATTCAATTTTTTTTTCCATCTCTTCGCACTTTCAAAAATTCACTCCTCCCTCCCTATTAGGCGCTAAGGGATGAAATTTGTATCACCTATTGAGTATAAAATGCTCAACACGCTGGCACAAATTTCATCTCTTAGTCGCACTTAGGATCGGAGGAATGAATTTTTGAATTGAAAACAAATTTTTTTTCAATCTCTTCGCTCTTTCAAAAATTCACTCCTCCCTCCTTAACAGGTGCTGAGGGATGAGATTTGCGTCACTCATTGTGGATTAAATGCTCAACACGTTGGCACAAATTTCATCTCTTAGTCGCACTTAGGATCGGAGGAATGAATTTTCGAATTGAAAAAACAAATTTTTTTTCAATCTCTTCGCTCTTTCAAAAATTCACTCCTCCCTCCTTAACAGGTGCTGAGGGATGAGATTTGCGTCACTCATTGTGGATTAAATGCTCAACACGTTGGCACAAATTTCATCCCTTAGTCGCACTTAGGGTCGGAGGAATGAATTTTCGAATTGAAAAAACAAATTTTTTTTCAATCTCCGCACTTTGGAGAATTCATTTGAAAAAAAAAATTTTTTTCAATCACTTCGCTCTTTCAAAAATTCACTCCTCCCTCCTTAACAGGTGCTGAGGGATGAAATTTGCGTCACTCATTGTGGATTAAATGCTCAACACGTTGGCATAAATTTCATCCCTTAGTCGCAGTTAGGGTGGGAGGAATGAATTTTTGAATTGAATTTTTTTTTTCCATCTCTTCGCACTTTAAAAAATTCACTCCTCCCTCCCTAACTGGCCCTAAGGGATAAAATTTGTGTCACTTATCGAGTATTAAATGCCCAACACGTTGGCATAAATTTCATCCCTTAGTCGCACTTAGGATCAAAGGAATGAATTTTCGAATTGAAAAAAAATTTTTTTTTCCAATCTCCGCACTTTGGAGAATTCATTTCAGAAAAAATTTTTTTTTCAATCTCTTCGCTCTTTCAAAAATTCACTCCTCCCTCCCTAACAGGTGCTAAGGGATGAAATTTGTGTCACTTATTGAGTATTAAATGCTCAACACGTTGGCACAAATTTCATCCCTTAGTCGCAGTTAGGGTCGGAGGAATGAATTTTTGAATTGAAAAAAAAAATTTTTTTTCAATCTCCGCACTTTGGAGAATTCATTTGAAAAAAAATTTTTTTTTCAATCTCTTCGCTCTTTCAAAAATTTACTCCTCCCTCCCTAACAGGCGCTAAGGGATGAAATTTGTGTCACTCGTTGTGTATTAACTGCTAAACACGTTGGCACGAATTTCATCCCTTAGTCGCAATTAGGATGGGAGGAATGAATTTGTGAATGAAAAATTTTTTTTTTCCATCTCTTCGCACTTTAAAAAATTCACTCCTCCCTCCCTAACTGGCCCTAAGGGATAAAATTTGTGTCACTTATTGAGTATTAAATGCTCAACACGTCAGCACAAATTTCATCCCTCAGTCGCACTTAGGGTCGGAGCAATAAATTTGTGAATTGAAGAAAAAATTTTTTTTTCCATCTCTTCGCACTTTAAAAAATTCACTCCTCCCTCCCTAACTGGCCCTAAGGGATAAAATTTGTGTCACTTATTGAGTATTAAATGCTCAACACGTTGGCACAAATTTCATCCCTTAGTCGCAGTTAGGGTGGGAGGAATGAATTTTTGAATTGAATTTTTTTTTTTTTCATCTCTTCGCAATTTCAAAAATTCACTCCTCCCTCCCTATTAAGCGCTAAGGATGAAATTTGTATCACTCATTGAGTATTAAATGCTCAACACAAATTTCATCCCTTAGTCGCAGTTAGGGTCGGAGGAATGAATTTTTGAATTGAAAAAAAA
>NW_021681416.1:6544-6653 GCF_001412515.2 Diachasma alloeum
AATCTCCACACTTTGGAGTATTCATTTGAAAAAAAAAATTTTTTTCAATCTCTTCGCTCTTTCAAAAATTTACTCCTCCCTCCCTAACAGGCGCTAAGGGATGAAATTT
>NW_021681416.1:6738-7448 GCF_001412515.2 Diachasma alloeum
CTAAGGGATGAAATTTGTGTCACGTATTGAGTATTAAATGCTCAACACGTTGGCACAAATTTCATCCCTTAGTCGCAGTTAGGGTCGGAGGAATGAATTTTTAAATTGAAAAAAAAAAATTTTTTTTCATTCTCCGCACATTGGCGAATTCATTAAAAAAAAAAAATTTTTTTTCAATCTCTTCGTTCTTTCAAAAATTCACTCCTCCCTCCCTAACAGGTGCTAAGGGATGAAATTTGTATCACGTATTGAGTATAAAATGCTCAACACGCTGGCACAAATTTCATCCCTTACTCGCACTTGGGATCGGAGGAAAGAATTTTTGAATTGAAAAAAAAAAAATTTTTTTTTTCAATTCAAAAATTCTTTCCTCCGATCCCAAGTGCGAGTAAGGGATGAAATTTGTATCACGTATTGAGTATAAAATGCTCAACACGCTGGCACAAATTTCATCCCTTACTCGCACTTGGGATCGGAGGAAAGAATTTTTGAATTGAATTTTTTTTTTTTTTTCAATTCAAAAATTCTTTCCTCCGATCCCAAGTGCGAGTAAGGGATGAAATTTGTGTCACTCATTGTGTATTAAATGCTCAACACGGCGGCATAAATTTCATCACCTTAGTCGTAGTTAGGGTGGGAGGAATGAATTTTTGAATTGAATTTTTTTTTCCATCTCTTCGCACATTAAAAAATTCACTCCTCCCTCCCTA
>NW_021681416.1:7621-7859 GCF_001412515.2 Diachasma alloeum
CAAAATTTTTTTTTCAATCTCTTCGCACTTTCGAAAATTCACCCCTCCGTCCCAAAAAGGCGCTAAGGGATGAAACTCGTGTCATTGAATTGAGCATTTAATACTCAATAAGTGACACAAGTTTCATTCCTTAGCTATAATTCGGGGGGAGGGATGAATTTTCAACAGAGACGCGCGTTCCCCGTGCCTCTCGACGTTGTAACCAATGGGAAGACGATCGGTTGATCGTCCTTCCATT
>NW_021681417.1:0-224 GCF_001412515.2 Diachasma alloeum
GAGGGAGAGAGGGAGAGAGAGACAGAGGGAGAGAGGGAGAGAGGGAGAGCGGGGGAGACGGAGAGACGGAGAGAGGGAGAGAGGGAGAGAGGGTGAGAGGGAGAGATGGAGAGGGGGAGAGAGGGAGAGAGAGAGGGAGACAGAGAGAGAGCGACAGAGAGAGAGAGACAGAGAGAGAGAGACAGAGAGAGAGAGACAGAGAGAGAGAGACAGAGAGAGAGAGA
>NW_021681417.1:8309-12548 GCF_001412515.2 Diachasma alloeum
GAGAGAGAGAGAGAGAGAGAGAGAGAGAGAGAGAGAGAGAGAGATGTAGGAGCTGTTGTAGGTGCCACTATCGGAGGTTAAGTCACGACCGTACATCTCAACACTCATATCGCAAATGACAACAGATGGCAATGTGCTTTCTCAAATATATAATTCCCGCCTCACGCAGTTCCTCGATAATTGATATAATTTCATTATCATCACTCGGATTTCCCGCTTTCTGTGATGCTATTAGTGATCGAAGACGGTCCAGAAGTTCATTTGCATCATCCCAATAAATGTAGTCCACTCTGCAGAGTCGTTGAGCTCTCATGAAGGTAGGTAGAAACCCCATACCAGAGTACTTTGATCCAGCAAAATGTGAAATATATTAGTCATATTTCTCACCCTCAGCTCTCTGATGCCTCCGCGAGATTTATAATTTTTTTGATGCTTATATGCGTCAATATCACTCTCCCTAATTAGAGTGTTATTAGGATTTTTCATGAAAAGAAACTCGAATTATCCCTCAGTACAAGCGTATTTCATGGTTTTCACATTAAGAAATTTATCCTCTAAGAATATGGGGGAATCTCCAATCATAAAATTATGTGTAAGTTTGCAAATACCATAAGCCTTGTCCCATTTTGTTGTGTTGATTTGTGCCAAATATTTCCCTGCAACAGTGTTGGCATCTTCTTCTGTGTCTATTTCTTCAGTGCTGGTCTTTGAACTTTTGCTCAGAATGCGTGAGCTGCCAATGGCTGGAAGTATAGTAGCATCATGTGAATTTCTTAAGGATGGAATGATAGTCTCATTCAAAGTGTAATCAAATAAAGAATCGTCAGCTGTAGTCCCATAACTGTCTTCAGAAGCATCTCGACTCGACAACATCTGCTTTGGTGTCTTTGGGGTACTCCTATATCTGAGTTTTCGTTGACTCTTGTAATCAATGAATTGCTCTATCATCAGGCAATTCACGTTTTTGTCTTCTGTCATCGAATGATTTCATATTTCGAGCGGCTAATTCCTGAAGCAGTCTCCCAATGGGTTTGAGAACTTCATTCATTGCTTCATCAACATTCTCTCTGCCGAATTTCAACAGGTTATGTTTTCGTTGAATAGCTTTTCGTGCATTGGAAATTTGACGTTAAAGCTCTTGTTGTTTGGACAATTCACCCTTGTAGAGAGGCATGTTGACTCGCTGGAATCTATCTCACAACTGTTTACTTTTTCCTCCCGCAACTGTTATTTATTTGAACGAAACAATCAAAATTTTTGCTATATCGACCCCCATCAATGTCACTGTCTTTATCGATAACTATAAAAGTATAATTGTCTTTCCAACAGGCTGAGCACAATTCTTTGCATTTCTCAAATGACATATCTGTGTTCATATGATCATTATAAATATTTCTCAAATTCATTTCGTCCTGTTTAAATAATACGAGAAAAGTGACATTGTCACGCACAAAATGTTTTGGGATGCGAGCATATGACTGACACAAATAAAAACTGTCAACATTTTTATGTCTTCCCATACAAAAATATGCCTTGATATTATTTTGTTTCTCGTATGCCACATCGTTGAATATGAAATGTGAATGCTCTCTTGCATTATCTACCGAGACAACGTCCCCATTCTCTGAGAAGGATAATACTTCATGTCATCCGGAGGTTCCAGTAAATTTGGTGAAAATTGATATTTGGGTTGATTGAGGGACTTTGAATATACGTAAATATTCGAAAACCTGAGACCATTAACATGAATTATCAGACTCAGTAGGGCATTAGTTTTCCCACAATTTGATGGACCACAGAAAACTCGCGAATCGTATTTGGCTGTAATTGGCCGTGACGTTTCGGTTTATTGGTATCTTTCGCAGTTACTGAATCGAAATTAATGATGGGTAAACCGCTGAGATGTGTACTGAACTCTATCTTTATGACAACTGCAGCAAAAACCTATAAATTGATAGTTTTATAGCAAAAATTAGTCAGTTCTGCTTCAGACATGATTGTGCACAGATCGCGCGCTAGCAAAAAGAGCAAAGGATTGTTGAACCAAGTCATCAACAATCTTCTCGTTGAATTGCATTTGCCAGGCTACCAGAACTGTGGACGAGGCACGAAATTAACGAAAAGATAAGCTCGAGGAGATCCTGGGATTAATCCACTCGATGCTGCTTGTAAGGCGCATTATATTTCCTACTCAAAAAATCGTGAGAATATTTCAGCACGACACGAAACTGATAAAGTACTTGCAGAACGAGCTTGGGAACGTGTTTCAGCCTCAGACGCCACTGTGGGGGAAAAGGCAGCCGTTTTATTCGTAACGAACGCTATGAAGGCTAAAACAAAATTAGGTATGGGTTTGAAAAACTCAGGCCCGGATGTGAAAAACCAGGCAGGGGGTAAAAAAATCAGGTATGAGCATGACAAAGGCCGGCAAGAGGGTGAAAAAATTAACACGGCTGTGAAAAAATCAGGCATCCGTAATAAGGCTGGAAAAAATCAGGTATGGGAGTGAAGAAGTAGCTAATAAGGGTGGGTTCTGGATATAAACTCTTAATTTTTGTCGATCTGCTCGAGTGAGGGGGAGGGAGGGATCTCATGTGATATTTTTCCTCCCCTAAATCTTTTGACCCTTATGACCCTCGTGATACTTATTTTCTAAATCTGATTCTGAATTTAATTTCCAAATTATTTTATAAATCTGATTCGCAAATTTCATTTTTCAATTTTTTTTTCAATTTTCATATTTTTTCATTTTCAAAATCAAATTTATATTTGAATTTCAAAAACAAGAAGCTGGTAGTCCTGGTGCAAGCGATAGTGATTTACTTCTTTGTTGATCATGCTTTTTATAAATATTGTGAATCAACCGGGGATCGAACCAGAATCAGTCATGTGATGAGTAAGTATGCTACCGCTTACGCCAGGACACCAGCTTATTAGTTTCAGAAATATTTTGGTTTATATTGTGACCGTTCAATATTTAATTAATATTATTTCCTAAAAGGGGGATTTAGGGCAATTAAATAATGAGGACAAATGAGGGATAAAATTAACTCAATATCTATATTTCTAGTAATTTACAGATTAGATCGTCGTAAGACGTTTGAAATGCCTTTTTCTTGGATCTAGGGTTATGGGTAAGGCCAGGCAACTTTTGTACACGTAAAAAGGGGATGACTCTAATGCACATAAAGGGGGAGAAGCTAATCGTGTCAAGGGAATGCAACTAAATATCCAAATAATAACTGAATGGGGAAGAAACAAAAGAGTNGTTAATTTCTTGGGCTCGGGGGGGTTGTCTGGGGGATCAAATCTAGAGGAATAGGGCCGGTCTGAGGGTAACCAAGGGGTCAAGGGGGACATTTGATTCGTCAAGGGGGGAGGATTTGATTTTTGGGGAGCTGAGGGCTCCTTATGGGTCTCGAAGGGTTGGGGGCTGATGTGACTACTAGAACCTAAACTAATGGAAATTCTATCCACAAGTAATTTTAAATCATAATAATTATAGATCTCGGGGCAACTTATTACAGTCCTGCACTTTTTGCACTGACTGATTACTAAATATCTCTAACCTTCTGGGGTATCAATTCTTACAGCTACAATTACGGGGCACTGGGGTAAAAATGTACACTTAATACTGCCTACTTTACAAATCGGGTGCGTCAGGGCATTCCTAACTTTCTCTGAATATTTTAAGCCTTTCTTTCAGAANAAATCGGGTACGTCAGGGCATTCCTAACTTTCTCTGAATATTTTAAGCCTTTCTTTTAGATCCAGTTGGTCATGGTCCCGGGGGTAAAGAGGACATGGGGTGGTTTTCTGGGTTCTCCGGGTGAATTTTCTGGGGGTCTTGGGGTATCTTGGGGTCCTATGGGGAACTTAGGGGCTTACTGTCCATTCTAGGGGCAATTCGAGATGAATATTTTCGATTTAAATCTCGGACTGTCCCGGGGGTACAAGATACATGGGCTTGTCAGAAAGTTCTGTTGAACAATCATCATCATTCTACCTTATTTTGTGAAACCATAATTCTTCTTAATAATCTAACCTAATACGGGGCCTATTTTACTGGGTGAATTTTTCTTATTTCCTAGNTCCAGGGATGTCTCGCAAGGGATTATTGCTGGTGTTGAATATTTGGGGGCCTAGTATGGGGAATTTCTAGGAGGCGATGGCTTCGCCAATTGATCGGGTGGGGCTGGAACTGATGTCTTCCTTCGGCTGATGTCTTCGTGATGTCCA
>NW_021681417.1:12578-13065 GCF_001412515.2 Diachasma alloeum
GTTCCGATTCTTCAGTTCACCTACTCTAACTATTAAGACTGAATCCTGTGATACCTGTGGGATTTTGGGATATCTTGGGGAGTTTTTGGGAGTGGTCGTGATTCAATGGGGTTTTCGGGGATATTTAGCAGAACTTGGGGGTTTCCAGGAAATTTTCGAGACCCTGGGGGATATTTCTGGACTCTCCGGATCATTCTGTGGAATCTTGAGACATGGTGGGATATTCCTAGGATTCCTGGGGGATTGAGGGTTCTTCTAGGGCGTTCTGGTATGCTAGGGGTCTTTTCTGGCATCTCTGGGGTCTTCTCTGGAGTAGCTGGGGTAACTGGAAGGGGTTCTGAGGTATTTGGAGACATTCTGGAAATTCCTAAGGGCTGGGGTGACCTTCATTCTACTAAATGAAAGTGGAGGGCTGACTTGGTTTCACTGGGCTTTCTATCAACTGCATGGGGACGAGGGATTCTAAGATTCTCAGGTGGAGGGATTG
>NW_021681417.1:13114-34706 GCF_001412515.2 Diachasma alloeum
GGGTGACCTTGATTCTACTAAATGAAAGTGGAGGGCTGACTTGGTTTCACTGGGCTTTCTATCAACTGCATGGGGACGAGGGATTCTAAGATTCTCAGGTGGAGGGATTGATTCAGATCAAAGCGACGGAGGGTTTTCAGACTCCTGATCGTAAGACTTCGATTCAGGCTAGGGGGACGGGGAATGTTCAGGGACATGAGTGGGGGAATTGGATCTAGGACGGGTGATCGGGGAACTTTGAGGGACATGGGGGGGGGGGTGTTTTGATCCAGGATGGGTGGCCGGGAAATTTTGAGGGACATGAGGGGGGGGATTGGATCTAGGACGGGGATCGGGGAATTTTGAGGGACATGAGTGGGGGGATTGGATCTAGGACGAGGATCGGAGAATTTTGAGGGACATGGGGGAGGGTTTTGATCCAGGATAGGTGGCTGGGGAATTTTGAAGGACATGAGTGGGGGGATTTGATCCATCTGTGGAGGGAGTTTGGGATCTTCAATTACTTCCTCTTTGAGATCTTTAACATTTGCATTCTCTTTACTACTGCTGGAATTTCCAAGGGATTGATCCGGTCCCGGGGGAATTTGGGGGCACTGCTCTGTAGGGTCCTGGGGTGTCTGCTCAAGGGGTAGGTTAGGTGGTCCGGCAACTGTCAGGGTGGCTAGGTGGGGCTGACTGGGCTACGAAGGAACTGAAGGCTCTAGGGCTTTCGAAGGGCTGAGGTCCACTGTACTAGTTCGAGGCTGACTGAGGGTAACGTGAAATTCACCTGAGGGGAGTTCAATTCTGGGAGCTTCTCGCTTACGGTTGGTTCGAGATGACTCAACAATCTGTGAGGTCTCTGAACTCCTGTTCTGGGGGTTTACTTGATTTAACGAACTTCCCCAGAGCTGGGTGGGAAAGCCTAAAAGGGACAGAGGGATGTAGGAAGAATCAACTTCTTTATTCCACTCAGCGGCCTCATCGCCAAACTTTTTTCTCACTTCCAATCTGACGAATCGATCTATCAAAACCTTGGGACTTCCAAAAATATTTACTTTATGGGCATCTAGAAGAGCTCTCTGCTCATAGGGGCACAGTTCCTCAAATCTACGTTTAACTTCCTCTCGATAATGGGAAATCTCGGTGGAGGGGGAGGGGACGGGTGTACTGGGCAGAACTGGGGTGGCAAACCAGGGGGCAGATATAGGGTCGGCGTTGGGTCTCGGGGTCATCTTGTTAACGTTTATAAATTTCCAAAGTGTTCAAACACAAAGAAACAGGTGGAGGGAGTGACTAATTCGGGCATCTGGGGAGGTCGAGGGAGTCATAACCTGCGTAGGGGTGTTTGTGAAGCGAGAATTTTCCAAAATAATTTCAAAGAAATGTTTTAATGTGACTCCACTTTTCAAGAGGCACAAAAAAAACTAAATAAAAATAATAACGAAAAACTATCAACTTAATTCGAAAAACTATTGATTTGATAGAAGGATTCGAAGTTGACTTCAAGGGGGGGTGAGGGGTGAAATCATTTTCGGGGGCAAAGGGAAGGGGGAAAGAGGGGGTACAAGGGGAATAAATTCGAGGGCACACAGTAGTCAAAAATAATTTCGAGAGGAAAAATATTCCAGAGAAAAATATTCGAACGAGAATGCACAGTATAAAGTAAAGATGAGTGTATCTGGCGACTGTAACTGCGTTACGCAATCATAACAAACCCGCAACAGTAAGCCACACAAAGAGAACGGAATGCGACTTTGGGGGGGAAGACTAGGGGGGAGAAAAATAATACGCTCAATTTTTAGCGCCTAGCCCCACGTTGGGCGCCAATTTGTGACCGTTCAATATTTAATTAATATTATTTCCTAAAAGGGGGATTTAGGACAATTAAATAATGAGGACAAATGAGGGATAAAATTAACTAAATATCTATATTCCTAGTAATTTACAGATTAGATCGTCGTAAGACGTTTGAAATGCCTTTTACTTGGATCTAGGGTTATGGGTAAGGCCAGGCAACTTTTAAACACGTAAAAAGGAGATGACTCTAATGCAGATAAAGGGGGAGAAGCTAATCGTGTCAAGGGAATGCAACTAAATATCCAAATAATAACTGAATGGGGAAGAAACGATTCATCCATTGACATGATGTGTAGTGGGGGTGGAAGGTATTAGAGCGTGACTCCCAGTGGTTTGATCATCAGAACCAAAATGGATTTAACACCAGCAGAGAAGCATTATTTGATGGAGAGTGCACCATTCCAACTGAGTTATACTGATATCATTGAGGAACATTTTGGCAATGATCCACCTATGCCTTCGACTTCCTTCATGATATCTTGGATTTCGAGCATCGGATGGAAATCGTGAAAAAGAATCGAGAAGAAATGCAGAATACTTCTGGATTATCTTTACCTGTTCTCTTTGATCTCAAATCCAGCATCATTGAAAAATCTATCAAGACTATATTAACAAGACTGGAGGATGAATTGAGGAAAAAAGTAAACGAGGTTTCTTCTACCATCGAGAGGATGAAGTTGGATGAAGAGGATCGTGAAAAGGCTTCGATTTTATCAATTCTCGGATATTTGTATGGAATGAAAATGACATTGAAATGGAAGTTTGAGAGTCTTAAGAATTATCAGTATTGTAAAAAACTTGCAGATAATATGCAATAAAAATTCTTTTTTATCATTCAAATGTATTCATTTATTTAATCATTAATCTCACAGAAAAAATACATGATTATATTAGATATTTTCTTAAATCATTTTCTTCACTCCACCACTGAGAGGATGATATTCGATAATTCGATCATGTAAGATCAAGCAATAAGCTGCAGTAGTATAGGGGAATATCTGCGTCAATTCGAATTCAAGTCGAATATCTACAGGTCCAGTTTTCAGGAACTTGTTCGGCTTGGAGCAATCGATGACGATGAGCGGTGCTGTCTTCAAGAATGCATCCCTGTTCAGCAAGGGCTCAGGCTCCTTACCATAGTAAAAAGTCTGGAAGTCAGTATACGTGTTGTAGAGTTGAGAGTACTGATTGTGTGTAATATCAAGATGGAGGTTTCCATAGGGGTAACTCTGAGAATTCAGGAAGAGTTTCGCATCTCGAATGGTACAATGATCAAATTTACTGGCATTGTTGGTTATTTGATTCCTTCTGGAGCTCTGGAATCCAACAATAACGAAGCGTGGTTTTTCCAATTGTGTTGAACATTTCACTACCCAAACATGTTTGGAGGTTCTCGCTAACATGGGATACTCGTACAACTCCCAAGCTCGAAAGCTCATAGGTGTGGCTATATCTTGAGCATTATAGTTCAACAGTTGAACTTTACGAGAATCTGCAACTTTGACGTAGGATATCATCCATTCAAGCTTGGTGAGTGAAATTTTGAAGTCCTCTGCTTGTACCCCTTGAGCTGGTTGGGCTTGTAAAACAACATTGTTGTCATTGTGTGAACGAGTGAGAATTAACTTATGCTTCGCGTTGATGATAATCCGTTGGTAATCTTCAGCAAATCCCAGTATCATAATCAGAGGAATAGAGAGATCAAAATATCCTGCATCGTCAGTTATTTTCCCATTTTCTTGGAAAATCCAACCAGCATGCTCCAATAAAAATGTTTGACTTGGACTCTGGAAAATGTAGTTTTTCATCAGAGTACTTACACCAACATTTTTACAGCGATCGATTTCCATAGCATTCAGTTCATAGCGGATTTCCTCAAATAAGTGACAAATGGCATTATTGACAAAGTTGGTTGCTTCAGCAGCAGTGATGCCATCAGCCTTCGTGAGACGACCACAGATGTGGGGTGAACTCTTGCATGGCAACACATATAAATCTTGATGCTGCACAGCTATGCGAATTTCATCATTATTGTTTAAACTTGATGATGCAAATAGCTGATGAACATGAATCTCATAATGAGCAATGGACTCATCAAAAATGATTGGTTTTTGAATTTTCAGAATTTCTTCCATGGTAAATAGCAACAAGCGATGACGATACAGCAAAACTTTACTTTCTTGCTTTTCCGCGAAGTTTCAGACCCAGACTCTTCAGATATTTGACGTTCTGAGATGTAAGCCGCTTGAAAGCTGCTAGTTGACTGTGGAACTTTCGGCATGATGTATGGCTTTTATAGCTGCCGCCAACCTTACTCTGGAAGACAATTCCCATTCTCTAATTCGCTCTAATATGGAGTCTTATTGCTATAATTTCTTCGCGAAAACTCACTAAACGTCCGTCTTGATCAACAATTTTCACTTGCAATTGGTCTATTGACTGTACGACGATCGGCAGGTAAATGACTTGAGCTGGCACTTCGATGATCTTATATCCTGGCGGGACACTTGGGAAAAATTCATGTATAGTATGTGCTCATTCGTTGTTGATGTATGCTTCAGCAGTGATGTTACATTTAACACGGATAGAATTTATATGAATAATTGATGCTTGCATGTCAGACTGGTAAGAACCCGAACTGTGGAGAACATCCAGTTTGAACCCCAACAATCGACCAATGGAATCCGGTGGAATGAAGTTAATGAAAATGTCACGTGGTATTTTTATCTCCGTTTTAAGAGTAATATCATCAGCCTTGAGGCTGAATTGTTGTACACCTTCATTTTCAAGTTGTTTTTCCAACTGCTTTTCAATATCCTCAATTTCATATGTCCCAGTCGGTAATGTGAAAACAGTTTCAGTGTCTTGCACGAAATAGAATTTATTATGTCCCTCATCAATATTAGGGATTGAATTGTACGTTAAGAATGACAGAAGCCCTACACTGTAGGTTTTCAAAGGTGATAACTCAATTGGTGGAAAATAATATGCCTGCAGTACAGAAGATGTACCGATAATGTTAACGTGAAAGAGTCATCCATGATGGTTAGCGTTGAACTGATCTGCCACCGACGTGGATCGCTGCTTTTATGACAATTGATTAGACAGGAATTTGAGACATAAGTGTCCACAAATAATTGTATCATAGTCTTGATAATTTTTGTAATTATATTTTACTAAACTACCAGCACCGAGATAATTTACTAAATCTTGAGGTGGACGCGAGTTGCCAAAGTTATCGAAATAAATGACATCTTTATTCCGCTTTTTATAAGCAAACCAATGGGTGCCAGGTCCCTCACTGTCATCAAGATTGTGGAAAATGTGGAATTTTCATTGCTCTAGCAAATTTTAGTATGTCATTATCGGTGAGCGCTCGGTGTGGTAGTCTTACACGTTTTTTGGACTCAAATGAAGTCCCAAACCTTGCTTATAAGGCTTCAAATACAATCCCTTGCCCACAGCAATATCTTCCATATTCCGATTATGTCGTTTACTCTCCTCAAGGGCTTCCCTAGCAGCCTTAGCATCATTGACAGCTTTTGCAATGCCCGCAGCACCACCTGCTAAAGCACCTGTAGCACTGAGTTCAGCGAAGAGTGAGATGAGAAAAGCGGGCAAAATTCCACCGGTTTTTGTTGGAACAGGTAGAATGCGAGGCAAGGCTCGAATTTCCTTCCTTCCTCCAGCATTTTTCACAGCTTCACGTGCCCCTTTCAATGCTGTTTTCATAGGATTCACTCCTGGAAGCATCGAAGCTTTAGAAGCATCAATAATCTGACGTAATGGGATCTTCTTCTTTTTTCGCTTGCTACCCTTTCCGATTTTTCCCTTCGGAACTCGGCCAGTCTGTTTTTTCAGCTTATGTCCTTTCCCAGTTTTCTTTCTCCTCCTCGTATCAGTTTTTCTCTTCTGACGCATACCCATCCTGAGTTTCTTCTTAGCCTTCATGGTGTTCGCCACTCCCCAAGCTACTACCTTTTCAGCAAGACCAGCGTCCTTCGCCAACACGCGACTCCAAGCTCGTTGTTCTAAAATACTATCAGCGTTGTGTCTAGCAGACAAGTTTTCTCTATTCTCAGAATAGGCAATATCGTGTTCTTTACACGCTTCGTCAAGAGGGTTTATCCCACGATCACCACGAGCCAATCGTTTAACTAATTTGGTTCCTGGTCCATAGTATCTACAACCCGGCACATGTAATTCCACAGGCAAGTTATTAATCACTTTATGCACAAAACCTTCACCGCTGCGCTCTCTCTTACGTTTGCACGCGACCATGGTCTGTCAACGACTGACCAGAACCATATAAATACAGCGTATTTATAACTGATGCTGCAGTCGTCAAGATGAAGTTCAAGCGGCAAACTGTGAAACTCCCTGTTATCATTTTCGATCAAATTGTTCAACAAAAAAAGGGTGGAGGAATGAATCGACATGGTTCTCTTTTACCGAATAGCATGCGTGCAGTGATTTGTGGACCTTCAAGCTGTGGTAAATGTCTTATTTGCACTGATCACTCATCCAAATGGATTGAGATCTGAGAATGTTTACGTGTATTCAAAGTCTCTGATTTAACCGAAATACCAGTTCCTCAAGCAGTTGTTAGAATCTACAAAAGTTATTGAATATTTTCCATTCAGCGATCACGAAGAGGTGATCAAACCTGAAGATGCTCGCCCCAACTAAATCATAATCTTCGCAACAACTGCTTGTGAGAAACAAGACAATATGAGAGCTTTTTTTTGTATGGGACGACATTAAAACGTAGACTGTTTCTATCTCTGTCAGACTTATGCTCGTATCCCGAAGCATTTAGTGCGCGATAACACGAATTTTCTCATACTTTTTCCTCGAGATGAGATGAACCTGAAACATATTTATGATGATCATGTCAATAGTGATATGTCATATACACAATTCAAAGATTTGTGCCCAACTTGTTGGTATCTGGACAAGTATGGATTCATGGTAATTGATAAAGATAGTGAATTAAATAATGGACGTTATCGAAGAGGTTTCGATTGCTTTATCACCATAAATAAGCAATGATCTTCGAGATTGAAGACAGTGTTCAACTGAACGTGCACCAATCAACATGCAGGGCAAGGTGTTGGAAAAAGAATCCAATGATTTGCATCACATTGCTTTAGTAAGTGATGCAATCCGACGTAAATATAAAATATTGAAATTAGGTCAAGTTGCTGCAGAACGTACTGCAAACGAAGTATTTAAACCAATGATTACACCGCTTGAAAAATTAGTTGAAGCACAATCGAAAAAATCAAGACAAAAGAAAAGAAAGTTGTCAGAACGAGGGATATCAATGGTTCCATGGATGGATGTTGGGGATAATGATGAAGAGAATGATGCATTCAAGACAGCAGACGAGGATCATTAACAAAAAATCTTCTCAAGTACTCCGCGACGTGCAGAATCATCATCATCACAACCTTCAATGAGTCTGAATGATACTCCATTACTCAAAAACCATTCTTCAAGACCGTTGGAGTCGATTGATGAATCATCGACTGAAGACCTCAATATATCAAATCCAGAGAACCTGTCACAGTCATATCTCCAGAGATTTGGAACAGCAAAAGAGAAAAAATTGGACACTGAATTTGGCATTAGAAATTTGAAAGGAGGTTTGAAAATCGGAAATTCAATAGTTTCTTTCAAGGATGATGTAATGATTTTGTNACTCCGCGACGTGCAGAATCATCATCATCACAACCTTCAATGAGTCTGAATGATACTCCATTACTCAAAAACCATTCTTCAAGACCGTTGGAGTCGATTGATGAATCATCGACTGAAGACCTCAATATATCAAATCCAGAGAACCTGTCACAGTCATATCTCCAGAGATTTGGAACAGCAAAAGAGAAAAAATTGGACACTGAATTTGGCATTAGAAATTTGAAAGGAGGTTTGAAAATCGGAAATTCAATAGTTTCTTTCAAGGATGATGCAATGATTTCGTAAGATAAACAGTATAAATTAACACCTGGTCTGATGTAATTGATTTTCATGAAATCTCCAGAACCAGAGCATATCACTGAAATTGATAAAAAAGTTTATGTTGCAATTATTGAACGGACGAGTCCTCATCGATCTCGCTATCAAGCTGACCAACCCATTAAGAAAAAAAAGAATCAAAAATTTACTAATATTATAGCACCACTGCTTCAATCATCATCGATTCAAAAAACTGGTACAGCTCTGCTACCGCAATACATGATCGCTCCAAGGACTACAAACTAAAAAATGGATTATGTCTACTGGGATGATCCTAATGAATTGGTAGATAGACTTTGTTTACTCATGGCATCTCAGGCAGCTGGCAATACGAGTCACACCAATGAAATTTTCTCCATCATCGAAGAGTGACGTGAGGCTGGAATTGTATATTAGATTCTGTATATTAGATGTGTTCGGTGGACAGTGGGCTTATGGTCGTACTACTACCCCAGGAAGACGAGGTCCTCCAGGTGATGGATTCAAGCGTAAACATGATGGAAACTATGATATTGATAACAAAAAATTATGTAATTTAGCTGATGCAAAGGATCCCTTGGATGCTGTTTCAATGAAAATTCTGACAAGATATACAACATTCTTGCAAAAAGAGATCATATCACTGAATAAACAGTTGAAAGATTCCCTTCAAGCTCTTCAATCTCAAGTATCTGAGATAATTTCTCAAGCAGAGATGAAAAGAAGCAGACAGAGGAAATAGCTTCATCAGATAATAATATTCAAGATCATTCCCTGAGCAGAGACAAAGATGGAATTAAAGGAGGCTAAAATAGTGGAGGAGCTTCATAAACCAACTAGGAGGAATTACACTTGTCGTCATGTTGATATTAGAGGTTTGAATGAAACCTGGCAAGCTGATGTAGTGGAGATGGGGGCTTATGCAAATGTCAATAAGGGCTATAGGTACCTCCTTACAGTTGTTGACATTTTCTCCCAGTATGCATGGGCCATCCCAACCAAAACTAAAAATGGAGTAGATGTGGCAAATGCTATGAATCTCATCTTGAAAGAGGGGTGTATTCCTAAAAAGTGATATGTACCTCAGGGAAAGGAGTTCTATAACAAGAATTTCCAAGCTCTGATGAAAGATTATGATATAAAAATGTACTCCACATTCAGCAACCTTAAGGCTTCTATATGTGAACGCTTCAATCGTACTCTGAAAAATAAAATGTGGAAACAGTTTTCTCTCAATGGAACGTACAAGTGGATTGATACTATAGATAATTTAGTAAAATCCTATAATAATACAAAACACAGCATTATTAAAATGAAGCCGAAAGATGTAACCTTGAAGAATGAGAAGCAGCTGCTGCGAAGTATATATCAAAAACATTCAAGGAATATGATGAAAGGAATAAAATTCGTAGTTGGAGACAGAGTTCGTATCAGCAAATATAAAACAATCTTCGAGAAAGGATACACCCCCAACTGCACCACTGAGATCTTCACAATCAATCAAATGGATGGGTTTTGATAACACTCATAACAGCTGGATAAATAATGATGATTTGTAATTTCATATGAAATAAAGATTGAACAATAAAATTAGTTTTGTAACGAACATATGGGGATATCCGTTAGAAACACCACCGAGAGCTGACAACAACTTCCCTCACGACAGGAAAAGCCAATCCGTGGATAAATAATTAGGGTGAGAGAGAGAGAGAGAGAGAGATTTCTATTTCCCATTTTGGTGGAGATTTTTGGATTTTTAAGGGAGTTTTTGAGTTGAAGTCGACCCATTTTGAATGGAGTTGAGTCTAGAGCTTCCAATTTCGATGGAGAATTTTGAGTCGAGTATTTCCCACTCCGGTGGAGAATTTTGAGTTTACAGTTCCCGCTATGGCGTGGTGAATTTTTAGAGTTTTGGATTTTTGGGATTGGGTGTAGAGTATAATTTTTTTTTGGCAAGACCTGTTAATTACGCGTTTTTGTGGGCCCGTAAAGTCAGCGCGAAGAAGGACCAACATATCGAGTCATCCGGTTTCTTTATGGGATCCACCGTATTGTTAATATTACGGGAAATCGATTAGGTCCGGCTGAAATGCCGGCGCTTCAAATTATAATGGATTTTACGGTGGTTAACTGGTTACGTTTTAGTTTTTCGGTGGAAGGTTACGGGGAATAAGTCTAACCCTTGTATCCCGTGAATTGCCAGGTTGCTTAGAGTTGTGGATAATTAGGAGAATTAGTTAGGAATATCGGTCTGTTAACCCCGTAAATCCCGCAGAACCGATCCGTGGGAGGCGCCAAAAGCCCTTAGTAATTATCCGAACGTCCATCAGTTCGGTTCAGTTCATTTAAATTATTTATTATCTGAGCTTTGTTGAATTAAAATGTTAGGAAATATTAATTTAGATTTTGGGATAGTTACACCTTTGATATGTCCGAATTAATTCGGTGGCCCCCTCGAGGTTTACATCTCTGAGGAGAAAACATCTCCACCAATCAGAGCGCAGCTCGGTTGGTCGGAAGCCTCGCGGGCCCGGTGTGTCGCGGCACTGACCTCCGAAATCAGTTCCGCGTTGACCGTCATCAACTATTCGTCACGTGTGAATTTCTGTGTGTGCTCACACAACGTAATTGTTCCATTCGGATTATTGTGCCTTTCGGAGAAGCTGTAAGGATCCAGGATGGTCCGAAAAGGTAAGACGACCATTAAACATGGAAAAACAGTGAGTTTTCTGGAATTTTTCCCCTAATTTCGAGCCATTTCCGGATAGCGTCATTTTCCCCTTTATGGTGGTATCCCTCGCGTGGCCCTCAGCCACGTGCAGTGGTTGATCACCCCTCTAGTAGTATTTAGTGGCCCTGATTGCGCATTTTTTTGGCATTTTGTTGGGCATTATCCCTTATCCTGGATTTTTATCCACGTGTCCTTCCGATTTTTGGATCGGCGATTCCACCCAAATCGGGTCGGTAAAGAGTTCTCGCGCCTTCCGGATTATCCCGGTCATCTTTGAGATGATTTTCGGGTTCAGTGAGTGTGTTTGGTCGGTAGTGGAATTCCTGCGTCTTTTCCCAGTCAAAATCTGATGATTTTCGACTTGGGCTATTTGCTTCTCCCTCGCTACTAGGGTGAGGAGTATCTCTATTCCACCCTACGTAAAAATTGCGTAGAGTTTCTCCCCTCGCGGCACCCCGCTGACGCGCCTACGAGTGGTGGCTCTCGCTTCCCGTAAGTGTTCCGTCGTTTAAATTTCCCTCCGGATGTAAATTAATCCGGAGTAGTTCCCAATGATCTCAAAATTACAATTNAGAGATTTCTATTTCCCATTTTGGTGGAGATTTTTGGATTTTTAAGGGAGTTTTTGAGTTGAAGTCGACCCATTTTGAATGGAGTTGAGTCTAGAGCTTCCAATTTCGATGGAGAATTTTGAGTCGAGTATTTCCCACTCCGGTGGAGAATTTTGAGTTTACAGTTCCCGCTATGGCGTGGTGAATTTTTAGAGTTTTGGATTTTTGGGATTGGGTGTAGAGTATAATTTTTTTTTGGCAAGACCTGTTAATTACGCGTTTTTGTGGGCCCGTAAAGTCAGCGCGAAGAAGGACCAACATATCGAGTCATCCGGTTTCTTTATGGGATCCACCGTATTGTTAATATTACGGGAAATCGATTAGGTCCGGCTGAAATGCCGGCGCTTCAAATTATAATGGATTTTACGGTGGTTAACTGGTTACGTTTTAGTTTTTCGGTGGAAGGTTACGGGGAATAAGTCTAACCCTTGTATCCCGTGAATTGCCAGGTTGCTTAGAGTTGTGGATAATTAGGAGAATTAGTTAGGAATATCGGTCTGTTAACCCCGTAAATCCCGCAGAACCGATCCGTGGGAGGCGCCAAAAGCCCTTAGTAATTATCCGAACGTCCATCAGTTCGGTTCAGTTCATTTAAATTATTTATTATCTGAGCTTTGTTGAATTAAAATGTTAGGAAATATTAATTTAGATTTTGGGATAGTTACACCTTTGATATGTCCGAATTAATTCGGTGGCCCCCTCGAGGTTTACATCTCTGAGGAGAAAACATCTCCACCAATCAGAGCGCAGCTCGGTTGGTCGGAAGCCTCGCGGGCCCGGTGTGTCGCGGCACTGACCTCCGAAATCAGTTCCGCGTTGACCGTCATCAACTATTCGTCACGTGTGAATTTCTGTGTGTGCTCACACAACGTAATTGTTCCATTCGGATTATTGTGCCTTTCGGAGAAGCTGTAAGGATCCAGGATGGTCCGAAAAGGTAAGACGACCATTAAACATGGAAAAACAGTGAGTTTTCTGGAATTTTTCCCCTAATTTCGAGCCATTTCCGGATAGCGTCATTTTCCCCTTTATGGTGGTATCCCTCGCGTGGCCCTCAGCCACGTGCAGTGGTTGATCACCCCTCTAGTAGTATTTAGTGGCCCTGATTGCGCATTTTTTTGGCATTTTGTTGGGCATTATCCCTTATCCTGGATTTTTATCCACGTGTCCTTCCGATTTTTGGATCGGCGATTCCACCCAAATCGGGTCGGTAAAGAGTTCTCGCGCCTTCCGGATTATCCCGGTCATCTTTGAGATGATTTTCGGGTTCAGTGAGTGTGTTTGGTCGGTAGTGGAATTCCTGCGTCTTTTCCCAGTCAAAATCTGATGATTTTCGACTTGGGCTATTTGCTTCTCCCTCGCTACTAGGGTGAGGAGTATCTCTATTCCACCCTACGTAAAAATTGCGTAGAGTTTCTCCCCTCGCGGCACCCCGCTGACGCGCCTACGAGTGGTGGCTCTCGCTTCCCGTAAGTGTTCCGTCGTTTAAATTTCCCTCCGGATGTAAATTAATCCGGAGTAGTTCCCAATGATCTCAAAATTACAATTTTGGTTTCATGGACTTCGCGAGACCTTCCCGAGCTAGTTGGCTTTGGTTTTTTGAAAATTGACTCTACCGATTTTCCGCTACGGTGAGTTTAGTTTTAGTTAATTTTTATTTCCTTCTGCCATACGTTATGCGTATACTGGTGAGTTCATTTCCTCGCTTTCTCACTCTCACGGGGATTCGCATACCTTTCCCCTAATTTCTCGGTATTCTCGAGTATTTCGAGATTAATCGATATTTTTTTTTATATTAGCGTGTGAGGAATTTGGTGACCTCACTTGTGGCCGAGTTAATCGATGAATTTTTATTTTTTGTATTATATAGTAAAATTTAAATTATCATTTCCGATTTATTATTGGCCATTTAATCAGTCATTGTTATGAATATTTTTTTTTTATTGTTGGTGAGATCAATGCGAAGAGAAAATCATGTAAATTAATAGTTTTTACAAATTTCAATAGTGAAACACGTAAGGACGATGTCGATTTCTTCTTTTTTGTAGTGTTGACCACCCAATACCCGTCTCCACCTGAAATCCACCCCTCTCTCTACAACCTAGCACACTGAGCGAACCAAGGACCGTTACCTTCCCCCAGAAATCTAGTTTTCTCCCTTTTTGAGTATGTTTTTTTAAGGTTTTTGAATTAGTTAGAATTTATTTTTGTAGACTCCTCCGGTTTGGTGATTCCAGTTAAAGATCACCTGGCGCCCATAGATTTTTACATTTTTGAGTTTAATTAGATTCAGGGGAAGAAGGGCGAAGGTAATAGGCATTTTTAACCCCCATAAAAAATGTCACGTTACAGTCTTTTCAAAAATATGTTTTATTTATTCTCATAATATCCATATGGGAGAGTATCTATCGTATCAAGCAGAATAACTCTCTTATCATCCCCACAATTCAGAGCTAATTTTCTCTGTTTAACAGTGTAAACTTCATATTTTTTACTTTGAATTAAATACTGAGAATTTACAACATTTCTGTTTGAAAAAAGACACTTTTTGTAATCATCAAACGTAATTGATCTTATCGTTGATCCTTTCAGCCCTTTAGCCTTCTTTTTCTCCCTAGCTCCACCCAAAATCTTGAAAGTGTAAAGTTTTGCTCGGAAACCTACAAACTCAGTCATAATTTTACCATTACACTCATCTTTCATGAGACCCAAATTTTTTTATTCACTCTAGGCATTCAATATACATTGTCTTCTGGATAATCAGAAGTATCGAACTTGGCAATATCTTCCTTCATACATTCATGAATATTAGGCACAGTGAAGTGATACAACAGGCTATCAGTGTCTGTATATATCAATTTCGCACGCTCACCAAACACACGGTTCACATAATTGTAATAGAAATCGTAAATAAAATTTTTTGAGAAATCCAAAATAGCAAAACCAATGAAGATTGGTTTATTGAACATAATCTTCGTGCGATTCAATTGAACAATAACCAAATCATACTCATCATCAAATATAAGACTGCTATGGAAGTTCGGTTGAGCGATGCAAGCCTTCGCACCCCATCTCCCGCGCCATCCAGAGATCAGTTTGACATCGCGATGTTTTCTCACGTTCTCCATCGTCTTTCCAAGCACTGCATTGTTCATGAGTTTGAAGAAATTTTTCTCAAACTCATTAGATGATTGTTTTCTCTTTTCTGTGTTGAGATCAATGTATGGTTTCAACCAGGCTGCTTGGTTGAACTTCAAGAGATGATGAATTGTGATTACTTTCATACCCAAGTTCAAACACTGTTGTAGATTTCTATAATGTATTACATAAGCTTTTTTCGAATGGAGTGTTGTTATCAGCTTCGAACTTTTGCGACCTTGTGGTATAAAATGCTCAGGAGCCAGAGGAAGGTGTTTATGAAGATCATGTAGCTCGATAGGGTAGTCCAAATCCACTTCCAGGATGTATCCAACAGGATGATCATCAGGAACAGTCATTACATCGAAGCCCTCTGGATCAGCCCATTCAAATGATCCATACGGTATGTATTGACTCAGCGCTGCACCATAAAGATTATGAACGTCATAGTACATCAAGACTCATCTTGATGCTCTTCAAAATCATCCATGCAGCTATTGTTGGCTTTTGCATAACGATTAGTACACTGTGCAATACCACCTCGGATACCATTTTCAATAAATAGCAGTTTTTCCACATCAGTGAAAAGTTCTATGTCAACACTAGTATGCTTCAACATGGCATCAAAAGCAAGTCGAGATGCAGTATAATAATGCAGGGGATCCAGTTTATAAACTGAAAAACAACTCCTCCGGAAATTCTCGAAAATGTCTGCTAAGAGTAACACGTCAGTCTTCAGATACAAATCAGAGTATTCCCCTAGAGTTGAGATATTGAATGTCTCCCACACTAGACATGCATGTGCATAATCTTCCTCTGAAACTCCCTGCTTATTCAGTGTTGAATAAAAATCCTCTCTTGCAGGTAAACGAGGACTGTCAAGTTTCATCCAATTGTCCATGTACTTGTATGGAAATACACCTTTCCTTGTCAATAAGTTGAATTTCTCCCCATCATCATCATCATCTTCATGAACGTAATTGGCTTTTATAATTTTTTTATCAGCATCAGTCAGATATGAAGCAAGCTTTTCAAGACTACTCGCCATGAATCTGAATCAGAGATCGGCAATAATATTATTTTCAATAATATTTGCATCAAGATTATATATTATTTAATTAATCAGTAATAACGGCTTAATATTTTCCATTATATTATCAATGAATAATGAGGAATTCCAATTTTTTCAATACCGTATCAATGAGTAATTATATTTGACAATTTTCCATTTTTTTATTAACCAATAATTATACTAGAAATTTTTGACTACTTAAGTAATTAATAATGGAATCTAGAATATTTTAATTAATCAATTAATGGGTAATATCGATTGATAATATTTTAATTAAAATATCAATGAAAAACTATGTCGAAAATTTTTCCATTATGATAATAATGAAAAATGGAAAATTAATTTTTTTCAATACTTATGTAATCGATAATGGAAGCGGAACTATTTTCATTACTCGATTAATGAATAATATTGATCGCTAAATTTCGATTAAATTATCAATGAAAAAACGTAAATTTTTTCAATATGATAATAATTAATAACGTAATTTTTTTTTCCAATACTGATCTAATCAATAATGAAAGCGGAAATATCATCGTTACTCGATTAATGAGTAATATTGTTCGCGAATATTTCAAGTCAGCTTTCAATGAAAAATCATGTGAAAAAAAATTTTCATTATGATAATAATCAATAATGGAAAATTCATTTTTTAAAAATACTTATCTAATGGATAATGAAAGCAGAAATATTTTCATTACTAGATTATGATTATAATTCGATTCTTACAACATATTGACCATTATAGAAGTTTTTTCTTCAATTAGTGATGAAATCAACAATTAATTCGATTATTCATGCATCGTTTTATGATAGAAACGAGTTTCCATCCTTTGATCGAATGAACTTTCGAGTTTATCTATTTTTTTGGGATTCTCATCGCTCATAATTTACGAGTCCAATATTTAAAACAGAAAACACCTTCATATCAAAATATCGATAGACAACACTTTGTTGGAAACACACCCGAATGTCAATACGCGTGACCATCTCCCCGAATTTGTAAACAACACTGAAATTCAGAGAGTTGTCTCCTTAGTCGCGTATCGATAGTGCTACGGAGCACTTGGCAAGTATTCAAGGATTGAGTTAATTGTGTCGTGATTAATATAGATGATTTTCACATTGATATGACCGGTTGGTTGGTGAGTATCTTACGATTATTTTTTTACGGTTACTATTGAAATTATGTGGTTGATAGCATTAATTTATACTCTTTTTTCCTAGCCATCATAATGTGAATATTGTGGAAAGACCTTACTTGAAATGGATGAATACCCAACGCACTTATGTTTCACGGATCTGAATCTCGACGTGAATGAGATTCGTATTGATGCCACCGGTATATCGAGAATCGGTATGTATTGTTTTTATCCCCTATTTATTTTTTACTTCCGAACGAAAACTTTGTAAACAGTGGATGCAATGATTCTCTAATTTGGCATGGAAATGACTTAGAATGTCCTACTTTGAATGTGTGCGGATTTCCTTGAATGTTTTTTTAAATCCTTGCAATAATACCAGCAGAGTGATCGCTAGAAATCTGAATTCTAGCCCATAACTGGTATTGTTGAGATGCACTTCTGTACAAAATTTCAGCTCAATGAAAAAGAAAATCAGAGATAAAATTAATCTCGAGAAAAAAAGCAAGATAGGAAATTCAATTTTATTACGATTCTAGCTCTCACGATATTACAAGTTGGTGGGGGACATTAGATGAGTACTTTTTCAGATATATAAGTTTGTGTATAAAACTATCCCATTCAATATCTTAAAAAGTACTGAACTGATTCCAATTTTTCTCGTTTCAAAAAGATTGAGATAATGAGTATTAAATTTTGACTACTAGTTATTATTACCGAGTCACTCTCCCGTGTGAAAGTTTACGTCAATCTTTCCAATAGTCCCTGGAGAAAAAAAATTATCAAAAAATCTCCGTTTCCAAAAACTGGTCCATCGGTATATCCATCATTAATTTTCACATGAGGAAAACTGAAAAAGTCGTATAACATCCATTTGGAGGCACAATACCAATCGAATTATTAGGAATGAAAAGCAAAGGAGCGAAAACAACGTGCTAACTAACGGTCGCATGTAATCGGTCGCACTTATTGTTTATCCTTATATTTTCAAATTTCATAGTGTTGTACTATAAAATGATTTATATTTCGATCGTTCCAGTCAGCGTGAATCCAGATGATACTACTAGGCCATTTACCCCATCATACATAGGTATGAGACCTTCAATCTTCGACAAAAGCCTTATCTCAGAGGTAGAAAAGAGGCCCTGCTTATATAAACCCATCCTGTTAATTGCTGAGAGATCAGTCTCAAAGCGTGAAGAGATTTGGAGACAGATCACAGAATCGAGCCCAGGTGAGAATGAAATTATTAATTTTTCTCGTAATATAATTGCTAATAAACTGTCGAGTATCATCAATGATATTCACCATCGTCTCCTATGCTTCAAACTTAGGGAATCCGAATTTATTGCTCTGCGGATTCCATGGTTATCAAACTTGTATGTAACTCTCTTCTCTATTCTTCTATTTCTCTATTAGTCTCTTCTATCATTTAAGTACCATTTAATTAAAAAAAATTGTCTTTCTATTCTCTTTCCCCAAGCATGTGAATTAAAATGTTATCTTTTCATTTTTCTAGGTTCTTTCTCTGTCGATGAGGTCCACGCTCGCTGGATCTATCTGAGGACAATTTATCTACGGAACAGAGGGCACATGAATACTCCAATTGGCACAGGATCTGGGGTAGAGGCCAAGAGTTCTCAGTTTTGTTATTATGATTCAATGAAGTTTCTGGATGACTTTGAGGAAAAAGCAGTGTAAGAATAAGTTCATAAAATATGTACACTGTTAGAATTTATTTGAAATTTAAGTCCCAGCTTTATTTCGATTCTTAATGCTGTGAAGTTAAATTTGAACTGAAATTAATCCATCCCTAGACTTTCCGATTCATCTTGGCAATTCAACAAAATAAAGTTTTTTTATGGTGAGCCAACATTAATATTTCAAAAACAGCTTGAATTATTGAATTCATTATAAAAATGGAAAATTACATTTAATTAAATCTTGTATAGATTAAGATGTTGGAACAATAGTCGTCTGAATATCAAACTGGAAATTGGAATTTCAGGGAATGTTCGCTAAATTAATTGATTCATCAATAACAACATGTATGAAAATTTCATATGAATTATCACGTGCGAAAATTTCATATGAATTACTTGGAATTTCAATGGTAATTTTCTAATAGTGTAATGTACGCGGATGTAATTTTCATAGAAATTAATCATTATTTCAGGACTGTGGAGGCTGAGAGAGAATTTCCATCAACTGCTGGGCAGAAACGGAAGATTTGCTTTGGGGACAGCAGGAAAATCAAAAGTAATTTCGATATATTTTTTATTTTTTGTTATCTAGGAATTATGATCACTACTTTCATAATCTGAATGAATGTTTTTTTATCTTTATTGAATATTGTTCATGCGAACATAGGAGCCAAATGGGAAGTGTGCCCAGCTGGAGCATCTTCCCCCAAACCCACAGGATCATCAGTAAAAACTGACAATGTCGATGCATTCCTCGCTCACCTGAGGGATGAAATGCTGAAGGTATCACCAGCCGACAGGGCTGAAGCCCAATTTGCTATAATATCCTTGATTAATTCGACGAATTCTGGACAGCATTAAAACGAAACATCTATAACTTGAACAATCGTAAAAGAATAAGTATAAAGCTGAATGGAAAATACATTGAGTTAATATGATATCGTATTGAGTTCATATAAAATTTTCCACTCAATTTCATGGAGAATATTATTTCAAACATTGACATTTGACAGAGGAAATTTAGTAGAGAATCCTAACGCTTTCCCTAAGAAATTCTATTGGACTTCGATTGAGAATCTGCTAGGAATCTATGGGAATATTATATTTCTCACCAAGGGAGGAAAAGTAGACAAGTCTGAGTAGATCTGAGATCTTGATCTGAGTAGATCAAGTCCGAGCCGAAGGCGAGGGTGGTAAGCACGTGGGGAATGCTTGTCTGATTATCCTCCCGAGGGTTGAATACGATTTTTCTATCGAAATGCGGCGAAAGTGACAATTCTAACCGAGCGAAGCGAGGTTAGAATGCTCACTTTCGGCGCATGTAGGCAGAAACTTCTGTTTTTTCTCCGATTTTGATTTCTGCACTCTTTCTACGCGTAATTTTATATGAAAATTCGTAGAAATATTTAACAGGAAAAAAATTCAAAAGATTCTGTTTTTTCTATACAATCTATCCTGTTGATATTTTCTGTATAAGAAACCCTGGGCATACCCAGTTTTATAATTATTTTTCACTGCATTCTCCTTTCTTTTGTTTAACATTACCACTAAAAATGAAAAGAGTTTTGCTCATGGAATTAAATTTAAGAAAATATCAACAGAAAAAATTAAATGTAAAAATCGGAATCTATCAATTCCTTCCTATGGAATATTCTCCACGATAATTTTGTATGAATACCACGAGCAGAAAAAAAAATTCTATCGATTATTAATACAATTTCAATAGAATTTTTCAACGAATACGCTAAGATTTACTCTTGAATTTTTCCATATCTCAAGCCATTCATATGTACTATTCATTGATATCATCAAGAAAAAGTTGATAAAGTAACATGTATTATCATTTGTGAGTTCATAAAAAATGACAATAATAAAGTACAACTGAAATGGTTATTATCGAATTATCTTTTCGCTTCGCTTTCAACGTTGGGTGCCGCATTGCCTAGGTATTTCATTAATAGTAAAAAATAGTGATAATACAAAAATTACTAGTAGAATCTTTTTCATATAAACAATGAACGGTTTGAATGTATTGCAAATGACTGATTCGAGACTGTTTGAATGACTTTTTTTTCATTTGAAAAAAAAACAGAATAATGATAATTTACCGATAATCTATTTCTTGGTTGATTCGTAAAATTTTGAAATTTGGAAGTCAACTCCGTCTTAATTAGTCGCAACTCCACCGAGTACCAACCGTGATCACGAGATGTTTTATCATTCCGTCACTCAGAAATTACAAAAATGACAATCGGCATGACGACAATTGCATTTCGATCAAGTCTATTCCCCACACGTTCTCGGATGTGAGATTATCTTCAAAGTGGAAGATTGGGGAAAGAAATTCTGGGGGTCATTTTTTACTCATAATACTGCAGAACTTCAATTATTGCATGTTCCCGATGAGTTTGGCGAGTGATTTTTCTGAAAATTTGCAAATATTATCTGTCGCTATAGGCTAATGGGGTTAGTGGACAATTATTCAAAAAAACATCGATATAATATTCATCGGGAGTCTGAGAATAGTACATTACGTAACTAGTGCGGAAATGATACCGCCTGCTGTCCGCACGTGTTGCGTATACTATTTTATATGATAANGGAGGCGAAGCCCCCCCCCCCCACCGAAGAAAAAAGATCACATTTATTTAAAAAAGTAATCATAAAAAAGTGTGATTGAAAAATTTCATTTTCGTTACTGAATTCTCAATGACTTATCACTAATTTCTAGAAATCAATCACCATATTTCAGTGAAGCTTCGATGAATTCTGTGAAATGTCTCTGAAAATCAAAAATAATTTTTCTCTGTGTTTCCTTGACATTATTTTGATCATTAGAATTCAATAAAGCCCTTAAGTTATAGTATTTGATCGAAGAAGGAGTTTTTTTGCGTGCCTACAACTGCTTCATTGGAGAATATTTCATTTCCACTTTCTTTAAATATCACATCACCAATCAACTCCTCCTCATCAGTAAATAAATTCTCCTCACTCCCTAACTCTTCATCACTATCAGGAATTATACGATTTGGGCTCATTTTATCTGCTTCGAAANGTATTCACTATTCGGAGGTTAGATTTCCTTCCTTGTTATTCTCTTGAATAGGTGATGATTGAATAGGTTATTTCGGGTTTTAGTTGAGTGTGGGTAGGCGCTCGAAAGCCGCTACTTTCCAGTTGACTATAGTCAACTGGAACCCATGCGGTTACACGCACGTATCATATAAAAAATTATCATTCAAAATTGATCGGTACAAATTGAATTGTTATTATTATTATTATTTTATTAATTGAATTATTCACCACAAAAGAATCTTGAATTTGAAGAATTTGGCCCTAGAATTACGTTTTTTTTT
>NW_021681418.1:0-273 GCF_001412515.2 Diachasma alloeum
CCCCCGAATTAAAAATTCACCTCTCCCCTCCTAATTGAGATTAAGGAATTAAAAAAGGCCGGTTCTACGGAGAATTAAATTCTCCATTAATTGACCCTCTTTCAGCCCTTAATATCTGTAACAAAAAAATATAAACTTCCAAGAATGTCAGGGGCCAGTGAGGAAAATAATAGTTTCACGGTGTACAGTGACTCCCGGTAATTAAAAATTCACCTCTTCCCTCCTAATTAAGATTAAGGGATGAAAAAATGGCAGTTCGACGGAGATTTAATT
>NW_021681418.1:399-1330 GCF_001412515.2 Diachasma alloeum
CTCATGGGTCAGTGAGAAAAATAATTTTTTTCTCGGCGCACAGTGACTTTTCACCTTTCGCTCGCGAATTAAAAATTCACTTCTCCTTTCCTAATTGAGATTAAGGGATGAAAAAGAGCTTGTTCGACTGAGAATTAAATTCCTCATCAACTGCCCTTTCTTCATCCCTTAATCTCAATTAGGAGGGGAGAGGTGAATTTTTAATTACCGGGAGTCACTGTGCGCCGCGAAACTATTATTTTTCTCACTGGCCCATGACTTTCATGGCAGTTTATATTTTCTTGTTACAGAGATGAAGGGATGAAAGAGGGTTAATTGATGGAGAATTTAATTCTTTCTCCTTTTTCATCCCTTAATCTCAATTGGGAGGGGAGAGGTGAATTTTTAATTACCGGGAGTCACTGTGCGCCGCGAAACTATTATTTTTCTCACTGGCCCATGACTTTCATGGCAGTTTATATTTTCTTGTTACAGAGATGAAGGGATGAAAGAGGGTTAATTGATGGAGAATTTAATTCTTTCTCCTTTTTCATCCCTTAATCTCAATTGGGAGGGGAGAGGTGAATTTTTAATTACCGGGAGTCACTGTGCGCCGCGAAACTATTATTTTTCTCACTGGCCCATGACTTTCATGGCAGTTTATATTTTCTTGTTACAGAGATGAAGGGATGAAAGAGGGTTAATTGATGGAGAATTTAATTCTTTCTCCTTTTTCATCCCTTAATCTCAATTGGGAGGGGAGAGGTGAATTTTTAATTACCGGGAGTCACTGTGCGCCGCGAAACTATTATTTTTCTCACTGGCCCATGACTTTCATGGTAGTTTATATTTTTTTTCGTTACAGAGATTAAGAGATGAAAGACGGTTAGTTGTTGGGGAATTTAATTCTCCGTCAAACTGCCCTTTTTTCGTCCCTTAATCTCAATTAGGA
>NW_021681418.1:1663-1844 GCF_001412515.2 Diachasma alloeum
AATTTAGTTTTCCGTCAAACAGCCTTTTTTTTCATCCGAGAGAAAGAGAGAGCGAGTGAGAGGGAGAGAGAGAGAGAGCGAACGGCTGATGAAAAACTTCAAATGACTCTTTTTCTCGCATTCAGTCCGTGATGTTCCACAGGCCCGTGCGCGCATGCGCAAATGGTCGCAACAATGCTGT
>NW_021681418.1:2639-2921 GCF_001412515.2 Diachasma alloeum
CCTAAACATTTTTAGTGTAGAATTTTGAGCTCTACAACTTTGTATATCATGTTTTTGGACATACAGCGCGTTATTCACGAGTCATTTCGAAAAAACGCTTTTCAGGGGTCGTTTTTTGGCTTTTTCAACCCCCACCCAAACTGGGGGAACCTTAAATATCCGCTATTAGTTTCATACGCCCAAATCACAAATCGTTTCAAAAATGGAGCCTGATTAGCAAACATTCGTATGTTAGACCTTCGTTCATTGGACTACTCCGGACTCACTCGACGCCGGAGAGCC
>NW_021681418.1:2946-4834 GCF_001412515.2 Diachasma alloeum
GATTTTTACCGAGAATACCGCCTGTCAGAGTTACAAGGGTCAAAATTCGAAAAAATCATACCCACTGAGGTTATGCCTCGCGAGGATCAATCGTCGCAAAGGTCATACCTCGCAAGGGTCAAACGTGACAATTATAACTTGCGAGGGTCAAACGTCACAATCATAACTTGCGAGCGTTAAATGATCATAAGCTGTTGCAACAAAGACCAATCGGAATAGTTTCAGATTATTCTTTCTTAATTCATGATCATTCCACCCTTGTCATTGTTCTGCCTACAGGAGAGATAAGTTGAAAAATCACAAGAGTTAAAATTAAGACGCAGGCAAGCAGGAAAATCACAAACGATCAAGAAACAATCACAAAGTAGGTAAATCATAAGTGTCAATCAGTATAACTAGGCCGTGACCTAGTGACCTGTTTGACCCTTGTGAACCTACTTGCTTTTTTTGTTTAAACTTTATGACCATTGGAACCTTGTAATTGTACCGCCTGGCGTCCCCCGTTGACCCTCTTATTAGTTTCACCCTCCAGATTAAAGGATTGCTTCCGTTGTTTGACCCTTGCGACGTTTGACCCTAAGAAGGCATAACCCTTGCGATGTTTAACCTTCGCGAGGATAACCCTCGTGATCATTTGATTTTGACGATTTCCGGCCGATGTCCCTCTCACTTTTGAACCTGGTGACTTTTTAGCTTAGCTTCCTTGTAAAGAGCTTTCTGACACTTTTTGACATTTTTGACGCCCCAGAGGTAAATTACCGGTATTTGACAATGTCACGTCATAAACTTCCATCTGCGAGATATGCCCAACCCTGTTGTTGAACACTTTAGATTGGCCCTGTTCATCTCCCCTATAATCTCTGCTTTCATGACATTAATTGTCATTAATTGAGGAAAATAATAGTTTGCGTATTGAAATGGAAAATAAATCAGTAGGGGGAACGCCGCCGGATGGCGGCAGTGTCGACTTCTCGCCCAGGCCGATAAAGTCGGCAGCAGTGGCGGGAGAAAATTGATTATCCAATAGGTTCATATTGGCATTTTTTTAAATTAGTTTAATTCTGTACTGACCCAATTACCCTACGTGAACAATATTATCGCAAATAGATATGTAGGAGGAGAATACTGCGGGTCAAATAGGGGCAAAGAGGGGCATCAAATAATTAGATAAATAAAATAATGGAATCTAAAAATTTTGAACTTTGCGAGAAGTGGGGGGAAGGGTATGTATACGGAGGGTTGAGATTTTCACCCGTTGATGGGGGGGGGGCGGAATTTATATGAACATTATATATATTTTACATTATGTTGAAAAAACAACTGAAAATAATGTTCTGAACAACTATCTGCTTATGCATTGNTCTCCGGAAACATGCGCAGATTTTTTATACATTAAACAAAAATGAATTTCGGGGAAAATACATGAGTATGCGGTTTCTCCGGGGGGTTGAAGACACCCGCATATATCCGGTGGGATGAAAATTTAGGGGGGCGAGAGGAGGGGTTTGAGATTATATTTTTATAAAATTTATCGCCCCCGGAAACATGCGCAGATTTTTTATAAATTAAAAAAAAATGAATTTCGGGGAAAATACATGAGTATGCGGTTTCTCCGGGGGGTTGAAGACACCCGCCTATATCCGGAGGGATGAAAATTTAGGGGGGTGAGGGGGAGGGGTTTGAGATTATATTTTTATAAAATTTATCGCCCCCGGAAACATGCGCAGATTTTTTATAAATTTAAAAAAAAATGAATTTCGGGGAAAATACATGAGTATAGGGTTTCTCCGGGGGGTTGAAAACACCCGCCTATATCCGGAGGGATGAAAATTTAGGGAAGTGAGGGGGAGGGGTTTGAGATTATATTTTTATAAAATTGATCGCCTCC
>NW_021681418.1:7237-34694 GCF_001412515.2 Diachasma alloeum
CCCTTCACCCCCCTAAATTTTCATTCCTCCGGATATAGACGGGTGTCTTCAACCCCCCGGAGAAACCGCATACTCATGTATTTTCCCCGAAATTCATTTTTTTTTAATTTATAAAAAATCTGCGCATGTTTCCGGGGGCGGCAAATTTTATAAAAATATAATCTTAAACCCCTCCACCTCAGCCCCCTAAATTTTTATCCCTCCGGATATATGCGGGTGTTTTCAACCCCCCGGAGAAACCGCATAATCATGTATTTTCCCCGAAATTAATGTTTTTTAATTTATAAAAAATCAGCGCATGTTTCCGGAGAGGTAAAATTCATAAAAATGTAATCTCAGACCCCTCCCCCTCACCTCCCTTCAATTTTCATTCCTCTGGATATATTGCGTCTATTTTTCACAGATAACAAAACCAAGCGTGTGAATAAATTAATTTACCTATTGAATTAATTAATTTTTCAGTTCGAAAATCAATGCATAAGCAGATAGTTGTTTAGAACATTATTTTCAATTGTTTTTTCAACATAATTTAAAATATATANTGATGCCCCTCTTCGCCCCTATTTGACCCGCAGCATTCTCCTCCTACATATCTATTTGCGATAACATTGTTCACGTAGGGCAATTGGGTCAGTACAGAATTAAACTAATTAAAAAAAATGCCAATATGAACCTATTGGATAATCAATTTTCTCCCGCCACTGCTGCCGACTTTATCGGCCTGGGCGAGAAGTCGACACTGCCGCCATCCGGCGGCGTTCCCCCTACTGATTTATTTTCCCTTTCAATACGCAAACTGTTATTTTCCTTAATTATTGGAAATTAATGTCATTAAAGCTACTAAAATTCATTAATAATTCATTGATTTACATCCATAATCGTTTCAGGTATCACTTACCCTTTTTTACACCAAAACAAGTAGCCACCTAACTTAAGTGGCTGCTTGCATCCCAGGGGAGTTGACATAATATGACATCTGCTGTCAGTATATGACGATGCAATTTCTGACAGAATCGGACATATTTTATCAAATTCTATGAAATTATGTAAAAATCTATCAATTTTCTAATTTTTTGACATAATTTCACATTTTATGTCATAATTCGTCAAAATCTGACGACCCGATTTCCACGAGGGATCTCGGATACTAAATACAACCAAGTCGATTCCTTTTATACAGACATATAAATATATATACCGTTTACTCAAAGATGTAACTTTTTGTGGACATCATTTTTGACTTTGGCGTTTTTTTAGTGTTGTCTTGTGAAAAATTTCAATGGATCTTATGATCGAACTCTCGAAAAAACGACTTATAATTGTTCGTGATTGAAAACATCTTTCTGTAGATCTACAGCAACATTATCAACATCAATATCATCAACATCATCAACCCAGTCAGTATCACCATCATCGTGCATGCGATTTCTCGTCCAGACATTCAGAAATAACCGTGTGACATCTCCTATTGATATAAGAATATTCCCACGCTCCAACTAAAATTTATCAACAATTGGAATAACCATTTTGACTGTAGAAATCATTTTCATATTGTTGAAAAACTCATTGCCCATATTGCTCGAAAAATTGATTGACAGAAAAAATGGTAGACTATCTTTTTCAAATTTCGTTTCCCAATGGAAACTTCGCTTTCGTCATAATTTTCGATTTGTGTGTCTATGTGTGTGATGTTATAAGCGTATCAATATCTCTGCAATGATAAGGGATATCGACTTAAAATTTTGTGTGGAAAATGCCTTTCCGAGCAATCCGCTCGATGCAAAAACCGTCAACCCCCCATCATCAGCACCAACATCCCCAACATCACCATCAGTGACACCAACATCATCTACATCATCAACATCATCAGCACCTTCAGTAACATCAACATCTGCAAAATCAATAACATCATCATCATAACAGCGGTTGCTCTTTCAAAATATTTGGGAATTAAAGTGTGACATGACCTTTTTATATAAGATAGATAGAGGAATATCGGAGTAAAAGATATAAAAAATTGAAGCTAATCGAGAGATCATGGGATGCAGTTGCGTCCCGTTGCCAATAAGACCGGGTACGCTATACTGTCATATTACACGCGAGTCCATTTTCCCCTCTACCACCCAAATATCTTTATTTATTTTTGTTTCCATTGTTTATCCCATCCCAGCACATTTTAGATTTCATAAATAGTTTCATCTATCATTCGAGTCCCTATTGTAATTTTCTCAAATTTTATAAACAATAGTTGACTGAGAAAATAATTTTTTCATGAATCAGCAGTTGGGATTTTCGTCGATTCATTTCTCTCAACCCTCTAAACGGAGAGTATAGTAGGAAAGTTGGTACCACTGCTACTGACTTCGTATGAGTTAGGGGGTTGGTTGTGTTGTCTAACGTCACGCCAATATTCAAAGATGATTGGTGAATTATAAACGCGTTTTTAATCCATCCTATGCTTGAATACCCGTGACTAGAATACTCTCCAAATGGAATCAAGTGGAACTCTTGTTATGATTTTTAATTCTCGATTTTTTGCTTGATATCCTTGTTTATAAACAAAGATGTTGGGATTTCGACTCGGTGACAACCGTTTCACTTTGCTTCAGGTTCCTCCACTATTTAGGAAAAATATGTATTGACAAGAACGTGGTGAATCACCACGAAAAAAAAATTAACAGAACACTCACTCAGGAAGAACGTTACTCTCTATATAATGAATTCCAGGATTAAAGATATGTCATCATCAAAATGTACGAAATCTCACGAAAATCAAAAATAAATTTTTGAAAAAAAACTCACCAAGAACATGTCCGAGCATTCTGTTTACAAAAAGTGGTAAAATCACGACAAGTGCCAAGCACTGAATACCTAGCGGTGCTGAATACAACTAAGGAAAGCTGATGAAAACATAGAAATTATGAAAATAAAATGATAAAAATCAGTTGATAAAAATTCCAAGTCAACCAAATCGGCGTGCGATTTAAGCTCCAAAAAAATCACACCCCAAATTGATTTGGAATTTTTATTAAGTCATTTTTATCATTTTATTGTCATAATTTCCATTTTTTCGCCGGTTCTCCTTAGTTGTCGTTAGAACCTCTATATATTTAGTGCTTCGCACTTTTCGCGATTTCACCACTTTTTACAAACAGAACGCTCGTACCCGTTCATGGCGAGTTTTTCCTGCGAAAATTGTTCAGAGAAGAATGAATAATTTTTCCCAATAACTCGAGTTTCTTTCAATCCATAATTACGATGATATTTGATCCTTGCTTGGGGCAATTGTCGTTCGATTGTCACACTCTTGAATCTTCCGATTTGTTTCAATCGTCTGTGTTTTTGTTCTACGTAATGTTGCGACCATGTCCTCGAGGGATTTCGTCTATTCTATCAATATTAGATTTCGCTACTAGGCCAAACTAACTACATCCAACTATTGACGTTTATCTTGTTTTCCTCAGGAAAAACTCTGGGAAGCTCTGAAAAACGGAACGCTAGACATGATTAACTCCGACCATTCTCCCTGCACCGTGGACCTGAAAACTCCTGACTTCTTGCAGGCCTGGGGAGGGATCTCTTCTTTACAATTTGGTTCGAAATTCAATTGTTTCCATCGAGTCAACCCGACAGTGTACAAACGAATAAGAGTCGTTAACCCTAGTTGGTCACCATATGTTACCCCCAGTTGGTCATGTCTGCAGTTAGTTGCCGCCGTGTTATTTCAACTCGAGCGTTGGAGATCGTACTTCTACACTGCCTAAGCGCGTTGAGCGAGTTTCCGGCCACGTCAATTTCATTCGACATAGGAAAAAATTGTTCATCTATTAGCAATAATCTGTTTCCTTTAGGGATTCCGGATATTGAATAATTTCCACAAACGCCATATTTTTCTAGAGATTTCAACCAACTGGTAACCAACCTGGGGGTAAATATCAGTGATCCAACAAACAAGATTCAGTAGTAACTCAAATATGGAAGGTCTGAATATTATATTAATTTTCAAACAATGAAGTTTCATTTCACTCCATTTAGAATTTGTTCTATGATAAATATTTAAATTACTTCGAACAGTTGTCGGTGTACCCTGTATCCAATTATGTCGTTTAAAATTTCATTCAATTGTACAATTCCACGATCGAATTTTTTAGGACTTCCAGTTGCCTGGACTGGAGCTAGGAAGAGAGGAGTTACACTGCAACAACTAGCCAAGTGGATTTCAACAAATCCAGCGAAATTAGCTGGATTGGAAAAGAGGAAAGGTGGTATCACTCCCGGAATGGATGCTGATTTCGTTATTTGGGATCCAGAGGAAATTATTACGGTAAAGAAATACTTCAAATCAACCGTGGGAAATTAACAAACGCTTTTAACTAGATTAAATTTGAGATTCATGATTTTTCATCCGTTCATCACACTGGAGTTTTATAACCAGGTGAAAAACCCTGGTGAAAAAACATCTTTAATTCCTATAAAAAAATAAAAGGCAATAGGAAAATAGGTGTGTTATTGTCCAAACGCCCATAATTTCCTATTACCTCTATCGAGTGATTGATCAGGCTGGTTTGAATAGGAAGTAAGGAGGTGAATCCATAAAAAACTATAATTTTTCTCGTCATAGAAGGCACATGGTGAGTAATAGGAATTAAAGCAAGAGGATTTTGATACTGACTTCTAAACTTAAGTTATTCTAGGAATAGGTATCAATGAAAATTATCATGAAAATCTTTCTCCAATTTACGCTGGTCGTCCCCGAGAATAATTAGCGGGAAATAAGTTGTCAATGGTTTTTAATGGAAATCCTCTGAAATGCCTATTAATGGATGGAAACTATTTAAAAGGTCAAAATAAGGGTGAAGAGGGTCAGAAGGGTCAAGAAGATCAAAATGAGGATCAACAGGGTCACACTAAGGGTCTGAGAAGTCGAAATAAGAGACAGGAAGGGTTAGGATACGGGTGAAAAAGCTTGGAATAAGAATCAGGAGGGTCGAAATAAGAGCAGGGTTACAATGAACCCTCCAACATGAGGTCCACATGAAGGTCTGGAGGGTATACGAGTAAGTATAATAATGGTCAGTATACGAGCGAAAACCGTCACAAGGGTCAAACTAAGGGTAAAGTGGATTAAAATGAGGGTCAAAATGAAGGTCAAGATGATTGAAATAAGGGTCAGAATGCAGGTGAAGAAAATCCTATATAAGCGTCCAAACGAGAATCAGGAGCGTCAAAATCAGCATGGGATCGTATGGGATCATATGAGTCATATGAGGGTCATATGGGGGTCATGTAGGGGTCACATGGACTCACATAGTGATCATGTATCGTTCATATGGAGATTATATGAGGGCCATATGTGGATCATATGGTTTTCACAATAGGGGTCAAGAAGGATCAGGAAAGAGGGTTTGGAGTGAGGGTCAGAAACATGTTTTCGACCCTCATTCCAAACCCTCTTTTCCTTTCTTTGGGGAGGGTCAAAATAAGAGTTAGAAGGGTTATAATGAAGGTCGAAATGAGGGTCAGGAGTGTCAAAATAATGGTCAGTATAAGAACGAAAAAGGTCATGAGGATCAAAATGAGGGTAAAACGCATCAAGATAAGGGTCAAAAAGAAGGGTCAAAATGATTGAATTAAGGGTCAAAATGAAGGCCAAGATAATCCAAAATAAAAGTCTAAATGAGGACCAGGAGCGTCAAAATCAGGGTGCGGACAGGTCAAATGAAGACTCAGGGAGGTTGAAAATAAGGGTCATCAAGAGTTAAAATAAGGTTATATAGAGAGTCAAATGAGGGCCATGAGTGTCATATGGTGATCATATGCGGATCATATGGGGCCACATGAGGGTCATGAGGGATTCTTTGTCAAGTTGGTCACTCAAATTTTTCGATGTCCCCGAAAATTCTGAAAATATTTAAGAGTGTTCTTGAGGTAGAAGAAAACTGTGGATTTCTTCCGAATTATCTGTCGTTTTATTCTCAGGACTAATCACGGGACACGGATTGGATTTGATTAAGGTTTTCGCTGGCATAACTTGACCAATTGAAATCAGAAAGAAAGACGTTTCGGATAAAAATTTATATTTTCTCATCATCTTTGCTTGAAAATTTTTAACTTTTTTTCCTAGTTTATTTAGACCCATTCAAATGCATTTAATCGAAAGAATAATGAAACTCTTTCTTTTCGAATTCGGATAGTTTAATTTCCCTTAAAAAAAATGAAAACATTCTATGTATGGAATAAAAATACCTCATAAATTTTTTGAAGTTGTAATATCGATCGGCTGAAAGAAAATGAATCATTAACCCTAAATGAGGAGTATAATGTTTTTTTTTCATTCAGCCCATTAACATTACCACTTTACAAAAAATATGAATTATTTTTATTCTATATGTTGAATGTTTTCGTATTATTTTAGGGGAAATAGAACTGTCCATGTTGGGAAAACACATTAATATTTCATAATTTTTTTGACTAAGGATATCCAAGTACTTTAGCTATTTCTTCTCCAGGGAAATGGTTTTCTACTTTTGTAGTCGCACATCAGATCTTTCATTTGAGCTCCATTTGAACCCATGTCTTCCTACATTTTACAATGATTTTATTATTTGAACGTTGCAGCCCTGAATTTGAATCTCGATACAAAACCGTTAGAAAACATTCAAAAAATCTGGAAAAAAAAGTAGAAAGTTTACTTCTGGAGGAAGATTGATGAAATAATTAAAAAATTAGAACTTTTGATAATTACGAGCATTTTTATAAATAATTTATAAAAAATCAAATTTCCACAATAAAAATCATTTATTCGGAGTCTTGACAATTGTGTTCATATTCAGAGTTTTACCAGAAACCGATTTCAGGCCTAAAAAAATTAGGTTTCCGAAAGTTTAAACAATTTCAATCATCCATTTATATACAACAAATGTTTAAAAAAATGATACTTCTGTGCAAAATGTAATTTTAATGACGCAGAATATTCATGATTTTTTTACGATTTTTCTCACGCAATTTAATTGACAAATTTGATGATTGAAAATAGTTGAATCTATAGTATGGTCTGTACCGAACTGTAAACGATACTTGGATTTTCTTAAATGCATTCGAATGGGTGTAAATAAAACGGAAAAAAGATTAGATTAGATTAAAGTTGCGGCCCGGTTAAGGTTACATTTCCAGCCCGGCTTTTACAGCCAGTCTTAATAATCCGAGACCTCCCTATTCGCGATTTGATCGGTTCAGGGGAATGCGGTCCCCCAACAACGTAATCTCGTCACGGCTAATGCCAGGCAGTCGTACAGATTGTGTAGGCTGTCCTCTCTTTCCCCTGGGCTCCTTCAGCCCCGAGGGTTCCCCGTTTCCTCTTCAAGCGGTGCCTCGCGGCTCCGCTGAACTTCGGTCTGGTCCTATTCGTCCCAGAACCGTCTTTGTCGACTTCCTGGTTCGTCAACACCTTAGGAAGTTGGTTATTGTTTTTTTGTATTTGTTTGTTGGTGTCCGTTTTTGATCCCACGAGTACCACGGCGAAGCGGTCTCACCCAGTCATAGTCGTGAATGCTGGGGCTTGGCTGATAACTCGGAGGTCGTCCGGTATCCGAGGGCACCGTGAACAACACAGCACCTCCTGCGCCACGCAACCTTTGGCACAGTAGCTAATACCTTGGCTTGGGGAGTTGGTCCGCGACGGGGCTTTAAGCTCACCGCCCGGTTTCCCGGTTGCATGTCAAGTATTACTCTCAAATTTTTTGAGAATTTTCGGAGACATCGAAAAATTTTAGTGGCCCACTTGACGAACAATCCCTCATATCCCTCGTGGAAATTCGTCGACAAATTCTGACAAATTTTGACAGAAAATGTCAAAAATTATCATAAAATGAGAAATTTCTCAAATTTTGTCATAAAATGACAGAATTTGACATAAAATGACAAATTTTGTCCGAACATATTTCGCCGGACAAATGTCATATTATGTCAAGTTGATAAAATGTCATAAAATGTCAGAATATGTCGAATAATGTCATAATCGGACATACTATGTCATATTTTGACAGATTCTGTCAGTGGTAATATATCATATTCTGTCATATTATGACATTTTCTGACAAACATCCGGGCTGGGAATATTCTCAGAAAATGTCCGAATATGTCAAATAATGTCATAATCGGACATATCATGTCATATTTTGACAGATTCTGTCAGTGGTAATATATCATATTCTGTCATATTATGACATTTTCTGACAAACATCCGGGCTGGGAATATTCTCAGAAAATGTCCGAATATGTCAAATAATGTCATAATCGGACATATCATGTCATATTTTGACAGATTCTGTCAGTGGTAATATATCATATTCTGTCATATTATGACATTTTCTGACAAACATCCGGGCTGGGAATATTCTCAGAAAATGTCCGAATATGTCAAATAATGTCATAATCGGACATATCATGTCATATTTTGACAGATTCTGTCAGTGGTAATATATCATATTCTGTCATATTATGACATTTTCTGACAAACATCCGGGCTGGGAATATTCTCAGAAAATGTCCGAATATGTCAAATAATGTCATAATCGGACATATCATGTCATATTTTGACAGATTCTGTCAGTGGTAATATATCATATTCTGTCATATTATGACATTTTCTGACAAACATCCGGGCTGGGAATATTCTCAGAAAATGTCAGAATATGTCAAATAATGTCATAATCGCACATATTATGTTGAAATCTGACATAATTTCTCATTAAATTTCATAAAGGGTCAGGAAATGATAAAATATGACATATTCTGTCACATTCAAGTGACAAAATCCCAAAAATTGTCAAAAACGGAGAAATTAGGACAGATTCTGTTAAAATCGAGTGTAAAAAATGTCAAAATCTGTCATAAATGGAGAAATTATGACAGATTCGGACAAAATATGATAAAAAATGACATTCTACTTTCTTATTTGCCTGAATAATCTGTCAGAATTTGTCATATCATGTAAGAAAAAGTCATAATCTGACATATTATGGCGAAAAATGACATAATCTGACATGTTATGACAAAAAATGACATTAAATGTAAAAAAAGGGACAGCGAACGGTCTAAGCAGTTGACATATTATGACAAATTCTGTCAAAATTTGTCAGAATCTGAGATATTTATCTGAGAAATTATGACATATTCGGACCAATTTGTTCCAAATCGCAGTCATTTTATGTCATTTTCTGACATCTTATTACAGATTCTGACATATTATCACAGATTCTGACATAATATGACATTTTCTGATATATTTTCTACGAAATTTTTTTTCAGAATATGACAAAATTTGACATTTTCTGTCAAAATTTGTCAGAATCTGTCGACGAATTTCCACGAGGGATAGGAGTCGAGACGTGGTAATATAAGGGTCATATGATGGGTCAGAAACATATGAGGGTGATGGGGGCTCACATATGAGCCCTGGCGAGTAAGGAACCCGTTAGCAAGGGTCATATAAGAATCACTGAATCCTTGTAGAATCTAAAATCTAAAATTTAGATGATTGAAAGTCTCATGATGGGGTTTGAGGACATGGGAGGAGGGGCCACTAAGTAAAGGCCGCAAGGGTGATTGAATAATTTTAATGATTCGAGATGTAATGATGCGGATGGAGGGTATGTGCCAAATGAGTGTGATAAAGATAATTGAATTACTTCAGATGATGGTACGGTCTAACGATGGGGAGATGGGTGGTAGGGTGGAGCCATAGTTCAGGCATAAATTTCCAATCATTTAAGGGCTCATGGAAGGGGAGATGGAACTTGAGAGGTTGAGATAATTCTGGCTGTAATGATGGGGATGAAGGGCGGGGGATGGTAAAAACTGGATGATAGTAGTTATCTCCATAAGGTCATCAACATATTCTCTTATAAATGTGATTATAGTCCTCGACTTCGGCATGGACTATGAACTCACATGCGTCAGAAAATACTTTGGGGACCGTGTGATAAATGCCATTTTTGGTCATTGGCCCGAAAACTGCGATCCAACCAAGCGAAGCCAGGTTAAAAGCACGGGTTCACCAGGCCATATGATAAAAAAGCCATTTCGATGATTAGAGTTTACCAGCCAACCGACGATTTAGAGTTTACTAATGGGGGATATAGTGGGAGAAATACCAGGAATCCAATAAGGGCTAGAAGGGTCATTGAATAATTTTACATGATTTGGGGTCTAATGATGGGGCGTGGGGAGGACTAGCTGAGTGTCAAATAAGTCAAAGGAATTTGATTTCCAATCATTTGAGGTGATTCAGCATCTATTATATGCACGATAAAAGTCATTGAATCATTTGAGATGATTCAGCATCTATTTACAGGGGATGGGGAGAAAAGAGTCAAATAAAGGTAAGAAGAATCACTAAATGTGGACGTCCGCAGGAAAAGGGACCACTTTGCGATATTGTGTTATGTATACTCTGATAATATTGATAACATTCCGCACATTCTGAGCCCAAAATGATCTTCATAGGGTCAACAATGACGTCCTTCGAAAAGATGGGAAAAACAATTTAACTGATGGAGTATGCGGGATTGGGACACAATAAATATACACACAGTATTAACTAGTCAAAGATTTATTTAGTAAAGCATGTCACTCGTCTCGCGTCTAGCGTCCAACACGTCTCGTACAGGAATGTACAACATCCACGCCACAACCGGCCTGCATCCGGCCCATGCGCAGATCTCGTCCCCTTCTTAGCTTACACAGATACATCTTATACTATAGATAATATATATATTGTGAGGTATTTTTCCAAGCGAGTCTGCGGGATTCAGACGCGTGGTTCTCCACAAACTTTCAGCGACCCTTTTGGACTCTCTCAACCCGGAATTAGAACGAAGGGAATAACGAGAGGAGACAAAATGCCAAAAAGGGCGCCAGTCCTTTTAACCGCCAAAGGACAAGGTCACACCGTTGAGCCGCGTTCCACGACTAGCTCAGATAACCGCGGAGGCGTGTGGGAACAGGCTACAATGAGCGTACTCAACAATATGTAACTGTTTACAAAATACAAAAAAATATATATTTTCAAATCATAATTAAGTGTGATCTTTTACTCGTCCATACGAGAATTAGCGTAGGATTCTGTACACGTGCGGGAGAGGACTCCCGCGAGCAAAGACGCTATACAAACAAAACAAAAAAAAATGTAATTAACCTAGTGATACTAATTAACGAAAAGAAATAGTAATAACTTTAAAGACGCGTGGGAGACTCTAAGACGCGAGGATCACCCGCAAGCGACGACGATGCGAGAGCCACACGAATGAAGAAATTGAACAAAGTTCCAAAATCAAAACCGATAAACGGCAACAATATGAATGAAATAATTAATATTTACTAATGGAAATCAAGGAATGAGGCCACAGGCCACTGAGTGCCGCGTCCCGAAGGCAAAAGGCTCGAATTTTAACACTCAAACGGTGTCCAAAAGGGCCACCGGAGAAATGAATCGAAAAACTACGCGAGCACTCACAAATTAAATCACGCTCACCGTTTGATACGCGAGAAACTCCAGGGTAAACTCGTCTGGACCCTCAGTACGGCGACGTCAGGAAAAGGCCAAGAAATCTCCGGGCACACCAAAGTAATAATTATTTTAACAATTTAAAGAAGCTCAAAGAGCGTAATAAAACTTTAATTGCGCAGAGCGACTTAATATGGCTGAACCCCAGCGAAGAGTGTCCGTCGGGGCCGTACATCGCCCCGAGGAACCTCAAAATCTTTTCTACCCCCACCCAATCACGTGATAGAGCGCGAAGAATCCAGGGGATTCGACAATTTGATTCTAGCATTTTAAAATGGTTCTAATCCCAAATTCCTTAGTCCCAGAAAACTGGGACTTGCGCCTCCCGGTCGGTGGATGTGATCCGCGTTGAGCGGCGCAGGAGCCAACATAATCCGATGCTCCCTCAATGTTGTAGCATCGGTTTTTTACTGGACGGCCTTGTGCCGCCGATCCATCGGTGAGGCGGTGGGGGTTCGCACGTAAAGGCCTGAGATGCCTGCTGGCGTGCGTCGGTCGTCTCTCGCGTTCTTCGTGGTGTGAGTCTCCCAGACTCGGTGTGTGCGTGCTAGTCGGTGTGCTACTCGTCATCTGCTGTAGTGCCGACTTGTAGTCATTCCCGATGCTCCGCTCCACTCCCCTCGTCACGAAGCTCACGTAACCCACGGTGAGCGCGATCGACAGAGTTCGAGAGAATGATGAAAAGAAAGTAAATAATAGAAATAAAAAAAATAAAATGACAATTGTGGCTCTGGGTGATCCGACTCCTCGCTGAGATCAAAATACTAATTTTCCCCCCATGATCCGCGGTCAGTTCAGGCGAGGAACAGTACATGATTTTTATCATGTTACAATATATATATGAGGACTAGGAGCTGGAGCCATATTCCAACATTAACATTGGTGAAAATGGGAGTTGTTGGCACAAAGAAAATGAATATCTCGGAAACTAGAATCGACAAAGTGGCCCCGTTTCATGTGGACGTCCACAAATTATTCTACCTGATTTGGGGCCTAACAATGGGGAATCGGAAGGAGATGAAGGGTTAAGAATTGATTTTCGATTATTTGAGGTGTCATCTTAAGAGAGAAGGGTCATATAAGGACCATAAGGCTTACTAAATGATTAGGATAATTTGAGGTCTTCTAATTGGTGATGGAGGGGGGCGGGCTAAAAAACATACAAGGACCAGAAAAATAATTGAACCACTTTAGATGATTGGAGGTTAACCCTAGTTTGGTCACCATAGGAGGGAAACTCCGCAGAAGGTCGATTTTGTTTTCCTACCATTGACTGGCTGAGCGGAAAAATCCTAAAAAATTGGAATGCGTCAATTCAAGTGTCTAGAAAATTATAATATTTTTTAAAATTATTTATATCCACAATTCCTGAAGAAAAAAAATGATTTCTAACAGACGGGTGATTTTTTCCCATGTTAAATAAAAATGCCCGTTGTGCGACGTTGCCGAAGTCTCGCTAAACGCGCCCGGGCAGTATAGAGTGAATTCGGCAACGCTCGGGCCTGAATAACACGGCGGCGACTTTGGTCACCTCCGCAGGGAATCCCCTGCGGAGGTGACCAAAGTCGCATGTTCTCATATGGTGACCAAACTAGGGTTAAATGCTATGGCCCTGGCAGCTAAGGTCCGAATCAAGACCATAAGGATCACGGAATTATTTAGATTATGTCAGGTCTAATGGGTTTGGGGGGGAGGGGAGGAATAGTCAAAGGTGGGTCATGAAGGGCATTGAATTATTTCGCATAATTTAAGGTCTAATGATGGAGGATACGAGGGGGGGGGTAAGGACCATCGGTATCATAACGACCTTTAGATCATTTTCGATGATTCAGGATCAAGTAGTGGGTGATAAGTGAGGCGTAGGTGGGCGCTAAGGGTCAAAGAAGGGCCATAAAGGTCATAAAATAATTTTCCATGATTCAGGGCCTAATGATGGGGGATGGGGGAGGATTGAGGGTCAGGAATTTATTTTGGATTTTTTGAGGTGTCATAATGAGGGAGGAGGGACCCAAGGGTCATGTAAGGGACTTAAGGATTACTGAATGTTTTCAATATTTCAAGGTCTGCGAATAAGGGATTATTCAAAGTTTGATGGCGGCATATGGGGGGGGGGGCTCAGAGTCAAATAAGGTCAATAAGGTCAATATTGAATAATTTTCGATGATTCTAAATCCACACGGGGTTGGAAGAGAGCTAAGAGTCAGGCATTAATTCCTGATGGTCGGTCACAGGAGGACCTCAACAAGAAAATTCTATGGGCTCTTCTGAAAGTAATATTGTTTGTTTTTTATGGATATCCAAAGGATTGAGTAAATAACAACGGATTTTATTAAATGTTTCTTTTTATTCCATGTACTCTCTTAGGAGACTTATCTCTAACAGGAGGAATTACAGTACTTCTTTTTTGCCTCTTGTGGCTTACTTAGGACTTTATGGATCCATTCATTGATCATCGGTAAAATAGAAATTCACCTTTTCCAACTAATATGGGGGATGTATCAGCTGATATTGTGATTATATAAGTGATGATATATTGATCTATGCATTTAATAGGAACTCAGCCTTTATTTTTAGGGGTGAGCCTGACCTTTGTTCATCTCTAACACTTATTTTTCTGACCCTCTGTCCCGAGCCATGTGGTCCTCATTCTCGACCCAAATTTCGGAAATTCTTGTATACACGGGTAACAATTTATAGTAAAATTCACCCTAGCATATAGTATTTGGCGTGCAGAATTTTCATTTTAAAAAAGTGTACTTTTTACTAGACTGATCGCTTTTCTCATTACGATGTCAGGGAAAAACTTCCTTGGCAGCCAATATGCTACATAATTACTATATGTTATCGAAAATTTTATTACAAATTTTTCTCAGTGTACTCATTTGTAATTCCAGTTTGTAATCTTCATTCTCCACTGATTTTGTACCTGTATTTTTAAACCTTATTTTAGACTGTCACACGTAGCCCTTATTTTCTATCCTTATTTCGGCAGCTCAGTACTACACCTTACTTCTGACCCACATTTCTGACTCTCTTTTATGACCCTCAGGCCTGACCCTCCTTACTCTCAGTTTTGACCCTCAATTTTATGGACCTTATTTTTGTCCCTCACACCAAATCTTCATGATATTTGCTTGCGACCCTTGGTCGTGACCCTTGTTTCTGACTTTCAATTTTGATCCTCATTTTTGACACTTATTCACTCACTCACCCACTCAAATTGTGATTTCTCGAAAACGGCTGGATCGATCGGACTGAAATCGGACTCAGAGTTAGTCGTCATCTGATAGCATTAGAAATTTGCAGAAATATTTTAGCCCTTTAATTCTTCAATTTTCTAAAAATTGACGATCGGATGGACATCCGCATGCAGACATGGTCGTCAAATTTCGTACTTTTACGTTTCTCTTTTGCTTTTTGCCTTCTTTTTTTTCTAGTGATGTATTATGTATTATATACTATATTATGACTTTGAGTAAAGTCCGTTGTTTGAGAATCCTCCAAGACGTAAGAATAGACAGTGGCATAAAACTGACATTACTCAACTGTCAATAACTCGAGATCAGCAGAGTGAAATTGAACATCATTGCTCCCATTTTCAACCTATTTTTCCCGCTTTGAGACAAAACTAACTTTATCGCAATTGGATCGTTTGTTTGCGGAAATTTCGAGATTGACAGATTTTAACTTTGCTTCAACCTTCTCTAAAATGAGAATGAGTGCAAAACAGTTCTTGTAACTTGGTGAAAAGTTAGTCGAATATACTGAAAATATGTGGTTAGAATTTCAGATCAACAAAAAATGAGATTTCTAAGATATCCTAATTCGAAAATGAAAATTGTGTATTTCATAACTCAATTAAAAATGGACTTAGGACCTTCCATCACTGATTTTTTGAAAGATTTTATCATATATTTTGTGGAGGTTGATCATTTTTCCGGTCATTTCGAAAATTAGAGCGTACAGAACCGTTTTTCAAAATCGGGTCAAAAATATCGAAAAAAACTTGGGCAATTGAAAAAATCATAACTCCGATATGAATCAATATTACGGGCTAAAAATTTAGGAAATGTTTTTTTTATGTCACTGAAAAAAATCGGCGACCAAATCCCTGACATCGATGTTTTTGAGTGGTTGATTTGCCGTGGATCTGCCCAAGGACTGTTTTACGAAACACGCCGCTGAAAACCTGACCACGGAAAGTTGGCCACGGAAAGAAAAACGTGACGAGAAAAGAAGAAAATCGTCCGTCTGTTAGGAGTAACTTGACTTCTTCAGAAATTCCAGAAATTTGGTTATTCTGGAAGATACTATAATTGTCTAGATGTTTCAATTGACAAATCTGCTTTTTATTTTTTCACGTTTTCCGCTCTGCCAGTCAATGGCAAGGAAAAGGAACTGCGCGCAGCGGTGTTTACCTCCTATGGCGACCAATCTGGAGTGGAATAATCTATATACTAAAATCGAGCTTAAGGTCTCCGTCAAGGCACCCCAATCCAGAATTAAATTAACGCAACCCCTACCTTAGCTCCGAACAAAAAAAATTAAATTCAAGTGCGAATTTAATGCATCATCTCAATCAGAAGACGTGCCTCTGATGGCGGGAAGTTGCTCATCTAAATAACACGTGATTGCGACCGTTCTTGATCACCACTTTGTTTCACCAGTAATAGAAGGAAGAAAAAATCATTCAGTCGTGTAAATATTAGCCTTTTTCATTGTGTGTTTATTTTCAGGTTGAAAATTTCGCATTTCTTTCAAACCGACTTTTTCTGGTTTAAATTTTGACATATTTCTTTGTGGACTAAAATGTCGGTGAAGCAGGTGAGCCCCTCGCCACCCCTTGCTTGTTACGGTTCAATTGTTTTACCGAATTTCTTTCCACAATGTAGCATGTCAAAATTTAAACCAGAAAACATCGTTTTCAAAGAAACGCGAAATTTTTAACCTGAAAATAAACACGCGAAGAAAAACGCTATATGTTTCACATAAGTATAATCACACGTGGAAGTTTTTCTCCGAGAACGTGATTTGCTCAAACACGGAGTATTCTTTCGGTTAATATGACGTTTTATTGTATAATTTTGGAACTTTTAGCGGAATATATCACTAATGTGGCGTCAGAAGGGCGTAACGTCACTCGTCGCTTCAGTTCCATGGAGTTTATGAGACAAAAGAGTTTTTTCTTTCAATCGTGATGATCTGAAAAACAATTTTTTTAATGGGTGAATATATGAAAAGAAAAAAAAAGAAAAAACAAAAAAAAAACTGAAGGCTAGGGGTTGAAGGATTTGACATAGAATATCTTATATGACTTTTCCTATGCGATTTAATTCAAAATCTATGGGAAATAACAATTTTAATAATGTTCCATTTTATCCAAGGGAGTTACTTCACTCTTTCATTCTTTCCCGGTTTTACCTTCAATTTTCAAAGATATTATATCTGTTCAGCCATGAATTTCAATAAGAATTCATTTATTGGTGGGATAATTCGATGGGAAACAGCAATTTTTTGTCATTTTCAGTAGTTCACTGACTCAAAGTATCACTAACTACCAAACAACTACGAAAAACTAACTTCTTTTAATACGAAAATATTCAGTATTTTATCCATAATTTTTGGTAAAAATTGCAGATTTTTTTGTAAATTAGATTTTTGAGATAATCGCTGTTGAAAACAAGTGGGAAATTGCTCTTGTATTAAATATAGTATAGTTTTTTTTTCTAATAAGTTTGTAATATGCTTCCGAAGAGTCATTTTGCATACTGCTCTTTTTTATCGTGTATAATTCATACTTTATTTTATTTCATTAAATTAAACGAGTTTCTTGTCAACTAATTGTGTCGGATTTTCCGCTTAGTTGAATCCTATTTCAGGTATTAGGAATGAACTGCAGGTTCTCCCACGTCGAATCGCGCAAATTAAATGGCTCTATCTCTATTACAAGTATGTTTTTCGATTTTTTGGAGAAAAAAGAAAAGGGACCACTTTGTCGTCTCGTGAGAAAACCCAGGAATTTTTTGATTTTTCAACAGTATCACATTCTATGGTACATCAGGGGATGGGAACACATTATCACACATATATTTAGTGATTTTTATCATTTTTTATCATAAGTGGACAATTATTATTTTTGTTATAACTGGGTGTCTCATTTTTACTGATGAATTAGAAATTTGCTTCCGAATGGATATTCCTACGGAGATCAGGCCCTTATTTCTGGCCCTTGATCTGACCCTAATTTCTTACTCTTATTTCTGACCCTTATTCTCGACTCTTGTGACCCTTAGCATTAATCTTTAGTTCTGGCTGCAATTTTTGACCCTCGTGACCTTCAGATTCTCTGCTTCATTTTGACTTTCATAACTTTTATTTTTGAGCTTTATTTTTACCCCTCGGATCCTTGGTTTTGACCTTTATTTCTGATCTTTCGTTTGACCTCCATTTGTCTATGTCCGCATGTGGATTGGAACATATTATCACACATATATTCAGTGAGTTTTCGTATAACAAAAGTGGACAGTTGTTTTTTTTTCATAACTGGCTGGCTTATTTTTACTAATAAATTAGAAATTTGCTTCCAAATGGATATTCCTACGTAGATCAGGCCCTTATTTTTTAATCTTATGTTTGGTCCTTGCTTCTATTTTTCAGACCCCAAGTCTGAACCTTATTCCTGACCCTGGAGACCCTTACTTTTGACTCTCGTTACTGACCCTGGTGAACCTTGATCTTGCATTTTATTTCTGATCTTAAAGACCTTGCGTTTTGAACCTCACTTCGGCCCTTATTTTTGACCCTCGTGACCCTTAGCTTTAACCTCTAGCTCTGGCTGCCATTTTTGATCCTCGTGACCCTTACTTTTGACCCTCATTTTTTACCTTCATTTTTGACACTCGTGACTCGTGAATTTTTTATTTCTGCAGAGGTAAATTATTTTTTTTCAGTTTTCTATATGTATTTTCAACGAAAATTGTCCATTCTTTCAATTGAGCATGGTTTCAATTAGCTCACTCCATCGGAAATGGCTTAAAATTGGAAAAAGAAAAGTGAAAATCACGCATTGTACCCCTTTCCCCCACCTCGATTGCAAAGTGACTGTTTTTACGGAACATATTGAAAAATCAGAGTGCGATCTCACTCCGTTCTATCCTAAAAATATTCTTTTCTGAGTTCGGTTTCTCCAAATTCTTTTTATTTTCCATTTCTTCTATTTTTTTAATGTAAAAATTCGGTATTTCCAGTAAATACAAATTGAAACTTCGACACAAAAAATTGAAAAATTGAAAAAAAAATGAAAACAAAGACTTGAAAATAGTATATTTCGTAACGAGCTAAAAAACATTTTTTCACGAGTTACGAACAATATTTTTCATCGCAATGTGGCGCAAATTGGATTTTTAGGCACGCGGAGCGTGCCGAAAAGTTCACTTTTCGTCACAGCGTGATGAAAAAATTATTTTTTGGATAGAACGGAGTGAGAACCCACTTAGATTTTTTAATATGTTCCATAAAAACTGTTACTTTGAGTAAGAAAATGGAAATTGTCTGCAATCTGAGTGGGAAAAGGGGATCCAATCTGCAATTTTCAACTTTTTTTTTTGCCAATTCAAGTCATTTTTGATGAAGTGAGCTAATTGAAACCATGTTCGATCGGAAGAATATAAAATTTCAGTCGGAAATACATATTGACAATTAAAAAAACAATAATTCACCTCCGCCGAAACCAAAAATTTCGTCAAGAACTCGAAAAACGGAAATTTGACGTGGTAAACATAATAAAATGGAAAAAAAATTGAATTAAAATTTTTTAGGTCTTTTTGATGATAGTAAAACTATGGGAGAAGCCTCAAAAAAATGAAAATTTTGAAGGTACAAAACCATACCTATTATTGTGCGAAAACAATCATGACAGTCACAATAAAACAGTTTTATTTTTGTTGTCAACGACAATAAAACAGTATAATTCCTGAAAGAAGGGACAATAAATGATTTCAAACGCAGTCTACGTTTTTTTTTAGTCAAAGAATTCGACACAGTCATGTTTTTTTTTAAATCCGATTAATTTATTGAAAATCCAATTTTAGAGAAAAGCTTTGTCGGATCTTCTTTATTTCATGAATAAGAGATAAATTAAACTTAATACACGGTGGTTTGTGTTTCCAAAGGTATGTTTTATGTATTCAAACCATCATCTGTTTAACTTCCGAGTAGAACTAATAATAATAGTACCTCGAACTTTGATCTCGTTTTTCTCAAAACTATGTTTTTCCCATTTCCAACTTTGGAGCTCTATAACTTTGCGGTTTTTTCATCTAGCGAGACGTGTGACCTCTCAAAATATTCCAAATTTAACCAGGAATACGCCCATATGAATAAGTCCAATAGTGCCAAAGTGGTCCCTTTTCATGCGGACGTCCACATATAACGCATATATATCACATATATCGATTATATGATCACATATATTGCATATATAATCGCATAATTGCAGTATATATAATACATACAATTTTCCATATATGTAATTCGGCCAAAAATGCTCTATTACACATATATGTAAGATATATGTGACATATATGCATCTATATGCTGAATATATGTGGCATATATCCGTGATACATTTATTTATATATGTTCCACATATATAATTTTCCGTACGGGAATTGCTTCGAATCCATTCGGAAGCTTACTACCAATGGAATTGGTAGGAATAAAAAAAATTTTAGTGTTTCCGCTATATAGATGGAATATGTATCCCCATAGGACGTAAGTCGCACGTGGCTAACTTAAATTGCATGTGATAGTCAGTCGATAGTTTGGTCATGTGTCACAAATTTCGCAGTAAGCCATATATATTCAATTGGAATATGACGGTTCTAGAGTGATACCGTTATAATCTCGGTTACAAGTTGATCAAGTGACCACATTGTCATATTATACTTGCATCTGTCATGTGACAACTTTGTGATGTCTCACAAATTTCAGCAAGGTGTTGATTTTCATTAACTATTAATTTCCATGTTAATAATCAAATAAACCTGTCCTCACATAAATTTTTTAGTGCATAATAGAACTCTATTTGCGATGTTAAATGGGCCGCGAGGCAGCGCACACGGAGAGAATATGAAATAAAAAATTACAATGTGAAGATAGTAGTCCTGGACTATACCGAAACACCTTTAAAATTTGATTCATCTTATCCGAATTTTTACTCGTGTCAAATTAAATTCAACTGTTACTCTACCACTTTCTACACTGAGAGAAAATCGACAAAGTTCTCAAAAAAGTCTTACTTGTGCCAAGAAAATAGTTTTTTTTTTAAATTATCAAAATGGGTTATTTTGTGCCAAACATGCAGAGATTGCGCCGGAATGAAAAATTTTTGTCGTAAAAATAGATTTAGTAGTTCAACAAAAATGGGTACCAAAGTCACTCAAGAAATGTCATATCTAGTCCTGCTCCTTCATTATTTTTCAAATTCAAATTTTATTTATCTGCTTAAAGGATACATTGCCCCATTGCAGAGGGGGGGGGAGGGGNGTACAGTATAGACAAAAGTGTTCAATTGAGTCTGGCGCAATAGATTCACAGTAGGTGCATAATTTATCAGGCTTAAAAACTACTTTTGCATTGTTTATATAAAAGTGACAGATAAAATTATTTGCAAGACGTAATTGGGCTAATCTACGCTTAATTAACATATCATGGTCTTCTAATAAGTATAAGGAATTCCAACCTAAACTCTCAGGTACAAAAGGGGGAGTGAGCTGACAAGACAAGGAGGCAGCCCACCTTCCAACATCATAATCTTTGAGAATTTGATTATATTTGTTAAAAATCTCGACAGTTTTGGCCGTTAAAATGGAAACTTCTAGATTATCCCAGAGGTAATCAAACCCCGTGTAGATCAGAAAATTCTTCAAGTGCACGGCCCAATTGTACGTGTCATCAGAAAAATTATTATTATTGCAGAGTGATATGAATCGGACAAGACAAACTTTGGGAAGAAAAGTGTTGGGCTGTTTCAGCATTTTCAAAAACCAGTCCCATGATAACTTCATAACACGATATTTAATATGAGTGATATTACATTCCAGCCTAAGAGCCCACCCCGGGGTACAACTTGGGAGATTTAACACTTTTTTAAAGAATCCAAGTTGAACCTTCTCAAGATCTTCATTGTGCATGAGACCCCAAGAAGGGACAGCATAAAGCAAAGTTGACTGTACCATTGCATTGTACAAAGTGGCAAAGGTGGCCCAGGAGCTGACTCCAAGGCTAGAGAGTCCCTTCAAAGCAGCACAAGATGCCAGTTTGGCTTTAACAATAGCTTTTTGAGCAGCATCATTGCCGCGCGCATTACGAGATAACGGTGTACCTAGATAAAGATACATTTTTACAACCTCCAATCCTTCTCCTTCGTACATCTTAAATCTAGCTGGAAATTTCTTGGTTCTGCCAGATTTTTTAAAAACCATAATTTTAGTCTTAGAAACATTAACCGCTAAACTATTTAAATCACAGTAATCCGCGAGGGCCTTGAGGGCTCTTTCTACGTTAATGTGAGAGTCAATTAAAATGGCAGTATTATCTGCATATAATAACATTAAGACATCTGTCAGACCATCAATATTGAGACCAGGAATGTTTCTAGCACGGAAGAAAGATTCAAAGTCCGAAATATACAAAATGAATAAAAGAGCACTCAAGGTTTCCCCTTGCAAAACACCTTCAGTTACTTCAAAATTATGGGAAAGTTGGTTTGATTTAATTTGAATGTTTGCTTTGTCGTAGAGAGATTTCACAATTCTAATCCATTTAGAGCTTATTTTCAAGTCATTCAGCTTGGCCCAGAGACGGTCATGGGGGACCGAATCGAAGGCTCTACGAAAATCTACAAAAATGGCATAGACTTCTCTCTTAGGGAGATGAAGTTGAAGTTGGACAGAGGATAGTAATGTGAAAATCGCTTCGGTGCACCCACGACCGGCTCGAAAGCCAAACTGGGAGTGAGGAAGTAACTTATTTTGTTCAACCCATTTTTCAAGCCTTTCTTTCAAAATATAAGTAAAAATCTTTATTATGTGATTCACAAGCGCTATACCTCGATAATTTAAGGGATCAGAGTGATCACCTTTCTTATAAATCATAGACAAAAGGACATTCGCCCAAGAGTCAGGACAAATTTCAATTTCAATAACAGAGTTAAACAATTCTAGTAATACTTTTTGGCCGCTGGGAGGTGGAGCTATATAGAATTCATTTACAATTTGGTCAGGCCCAGTTGCTTCATTAGTTTTCAGTTTAATAAGAATTGACTTAAGTTTATCTAATGAGATTAATTTTTCAAGTTGAGGGACGGAATTCAACGTGGGTATAAAAAGGGGAAAATCTCTATGTGGGTAAATATTCATATAAAATTGATTCCAATTATCAATTGACACTGCACATGATACAAAGTTTCGTGGATTAATATTTTTAATAGTGGCCCAGAAATTTTTAGAATCTCTTGAATTATTCAGCGCAATAGTGAGTTGATTCTTGAACAATTTCTTTTTGTACTTCACAAGGGATTTGTATTCCTTACGAGCTTCATGGACAGAAAGACGACTAATATCACAGTGCCTATTTCTCTTAAAAATCTTGCTAAGCTTAGTTACTTCAGACTTCTTACGACGAACTTCTGGATCTTTAGCCCAGTGGGGCAACATTTTGGATTGACGAGTGGGAGGATTAAAGAGAGGCTGCGTAAATCCTGATTGAGTGGTAGCATCCAATATTAAATTATGCAAAAAAAAGTTGAGCTGATCGGGAGAATGACAGAGAGGTAGGGAGATTGAGCTGAGCGAGGATTCAATTGCACTTGCGTACACTGTGGCTGCGTAGGAGATGGAAGGGTCCCAATTGGGGCGAGGGGAAGAACTTCATTATTCAATACTCCCATATGTATTTTGCTCCCGAAAAATATTTGTTTTATGCGAAACAAGGGATAGTAGTTTTTCGTTTCAGCTGTCTAATAATCACAGACAAGAAATAAACCCTTAAATGAAACAATAAAAATGATATGATAATAATCTTGTAACTTAGGGACAAAATATTTGTTGATAAATTTTCTTCCATACGAGATATTTTCATCCTGAAAAGGCATCGTCTAGTGCGAATTATTCGCCTCTTCAACCAAATATTTCATTGCTGTCAAAAGCAGAACAATTATCCATGTTTGAGACTTTCAAATTCGAACCAAACAAATTTTTTTTTGGCAATTTTCAACTAGTGATTTTGTTGGCCCAAACAAGACTTGTTTGAGAACATGTTTGTTTTTCTCTCGGTGTACCATACCGACTCGCAATTTTTACTGTGTTCAATAGTAAATTTTGAGAGTGGCGGGTATAGTGCACAATTACTATGTTCACATAGTCAAAAATAATTTTATATTGTTTCCGTGCACATGCTTCAACATGACTGACATAAGACAGTTGGAATGAAATCAACAAATTGATATTAGAGGCAGCTTTTTATTGATGCGAACAATTGGAGCTGGCTTCTGATTCAATTAATTATGTTCCTCAATAATAAATTATATTTCATATTAGTTACCGCAGAGGGAATGTCAACGATTTTCAAAGTAATCCACAAAATTGCTTTTAAAAATATCTTCCTTGAGAAGTAACTGAATCCTCTCCCTTCGAAGAATTTCTTCTAAATAATCAATATGAAAATTTTCAACTCATCCCATTCCCCCCATTAATAACCAAATTTTATCGAGACAATTTCATTTTTCAGGTGAAAACCACCGACATCCTTTACAAGAATAAGATCAGCCCGTACGAAGATCGAGACTTATTCGGAAAAGTTCATGCCACGATTCTAGCTGGAGAATTCATCTTCAAAGATCAAAAGGTTGTGGAAAAACCCCTGGGAAAATTACTCCTCAATGAGAACTGGAACTAAAAATAAAATTCGAAATTTGTTTGTGTTCAACACAAACTTACAATTACCGATAGATCGACAACTCATTGATCCTATCAAGGGTGAAAGAACACACAATCTAGAGGAAGAAAATTGAAAGATATAGTAAAGATATGAAAAATCAAAATAAAACTAAACAAGTTGATAATTGCATTTCATTGGAATGCATGTAGTTGTTGTTGCTAATAAATTATCAATTAGCTTCCGAATGGAATTTTCGTTTTAAGAATACTGTTTTTTTCTCTCAATTATCACATTCGTCGTATTTATGAAAATCCATTAAAATAATTATCTATTGAATTTTCACCGACGGCAGTGGTTGTGTAGTTAGCGTGTGGGATTGGCATGCAAACGACCCGGGTTCGATTCCCGGACGGGGAGGGGGGGCGGGGGCAAAATTTGTGACACGCTAAACTTCACGGTTTTATTGTCGAGCAAGAGTCTCACAAGAGATGACTGTTAGTCCAGTCAAATTAGATTTTGTATATCGAAATTAACCAAAGGGCACCAAATTACACCAATCGATAGCTAAAAGTGTAATTATTAATGTTTTAAAAAGTATATGCTCAAATTTACCCGGGTGATTCACGATTTGTTATAAACAATTGGGAATTGGTTAATCTCACCAGATGGGAAAAAAAAATATTTCTTTGTAGCTGAGAAAATTTCCTATCGGGGGGAGTTAGGAACTTATAGCCCAAAATGTACCGTTAATTTATTATAAATTATAATAGCAATTTCGGAGCAGTCGGCGCAACGCGTCAGCTGTTCCCGTCCCTGCGCCAGTGCCATGAGTCACGTGATTGGCGCCATGCGCAACTTATTCAAACCTCCTGCTGCGCTCAACGCAATAGCCCTCAGCTGGGTTTTTGATGAATATCTGCGAATCTGTGGGTGGTAGCCAAATTTTCATTATGAACTTTTTTGTAGATCTTTATTTACTCTATAAAAATGGTCTTAACAAAAATTCTGCTATTCTCCAAAGTTTCCGAGATATTCAATGAAAAATTAACAATATTCAAAATATTCAATAATGTTGAATTTTGTCATCCTTGAATTTATTTATACCTCTGAAATTCCGAGACTATATTGCAACCTTGGATTTTTTCTGGTTTCATGAGCCCTTCAATTACAACAAAAATTTTTGTGTGTGAATAATTATTTTCTATCGGTGAGAATAATTTACTGGATAAATTAGAGACATTTCTAGAAATTGCAAAATAAGCGTTCAAATTTCTAAGAATTCCGACTGAATTGAAGAACACAATAGAAAAAAGTAATTCTCACAATTTCCAGAAATTTCTGAACAATTTGAAGATTTCTAAAAATTGTGGAGAAATCGAAGAAACTTCGAGAAAATTGTCGAAGCTTCTCAAAATTTCCAAGAAATTGAAGAAATTTCTAATTTCAGAAGAAATCTTGCGAGTTTCTAGAAACTTTCAGAAGACGAATATTAGAAATAATTCTAGAAATATTGAAAAAATTTTTCATTATAAACTTTTTTGTAGATCTTTATTTACTCTATAAAAATGGTCTTAACAAAAATTTTGCTATTCTCCAAAGTTTCCGAGATATTCAATGAAAAATTAACAATATTCAAAATATTCAATAAAGTTGAATTTTGTCATCCTTGAATTTATTTATACCTCTGAAATTCCGAGACTATATTGCAACCTTGGATTTTTTCTGGTTTCATGAGCCCTTCAATTACAACAAAATATTTTTGTGTGTGAATAATTGTTTTTATCGGTGAGAATAATTTACTGGATAAATTAGAGACATTTCTAGAAATTGCAAAATAATCGTTCAAATTTCTAAGAATTCCGACTGAATTGAAGAACACAATAGAAAAAAGTAATTCTCACAATTTCCAGAAATTTCTGAACAATTTGAAGATTTCTAAAAATTGTGGAGAAATCGAAGAAACTTCGAGAAAATTGTCGAAGCTTCTCAAAATTTCCAAGAAATTGAAGAAATTTCTAATTTCAGAAGAAATCTTGCGAGTTTCTAGAAACTTTCAGAAGACGAATATTAGAAATAATTCTAGAAATATTGAAAAAATTTTTCAAGCATCTAGAACTTTAGAAGGAATTCCATAAACCTAGAATTTTTGAAAGAATTGCTTCCGTTTATGAAAATTCTGAAGAAATTTTGAAAATTTCCAGATTTCCATGAATTCCGAGGGAATTGAAGCAAACACTAGCAAATAGAGAATTCTCAAAACTTCCAGAAATTTCGAAACAATTCAAGAATTTCTATACGGAGAGAAATTTCCAAGAGAAATTCTAGTACTAGTACTGGAAAAGAGGGTTAAAGTGACGGACAGGGAAAAATCCTAGTGCTGGCAATGGACATTTTATCGGTGTTCCTGTGAAAATTTCACCTAAGTACACGAAAAATTCGCAGGAATATCAATCAAATTTCCAGTGCTAGCACTGGAATTTTTTCCTGGCTGCCACTTTGCCCCTCTTTTCCAGTGCTAGCATTACAATTTTTCTTGAAAATTTTCTTAAAAATTTTTCTTAAAAGTTTCGGAGGAATCGAAGAGACTTCTGGAGAATTCCAAGGCACTATGCAGGTTTGTCTAATTTTTGGAGGAATTCAAGAAATTTCTAGAAAATTCTTCGAGCTTTTTGAAATTTTTAAGAAATTCAACTAAATTTAGAATTTCTGACGGAATTTCTCGGTCCCTTGAACATTGCGGAAACCAGTCTCGGATCGAGTCTCGGACGAGAGCAGTGATGCGAGAGTGGTTTAGTAATTAAGAAATGAGTTTGTTAATTATTTTTTATTAATTGGATGCACATTGAGTTTCAAGAGAATGATTTTTCAATCAGCTNTGATGCGAGAGTGGTTTAGTAATTAAGAAATGAGTTTGTTAATTATTTTTTATTAATTGGATGCACATTGAGTTTC
>NW_021681419.1:0-253 GCF_001412515.2 Diachasma alloeum
TAAAGACACGAAAGGGTATACGAGAAGAAAAAAATTTGAAATTTAACAACAAAAACTGCCATCAAACTCATGGACCAGTAAGAAAAATCATTGTTTCGCGACGCACGGTGACTTTTCACTATTCGCCCGCGAATTAAAAATTCGCTTCTGCCCTCCTAATTGAGATTAAGGGATGAAAAAAGGGCAGTTCGACGAAGAATTAAATTCTCCATTAATTAACCCTCTTTCATCCCTTAAACTTTGCAACAAAAAA
>NW_021681419.1:355-2256 GCF_001412515.2 Diachasma alloeum
TCACCTCTCCCCTCCTAATTGAGATTAAGGGATGAAAAAAGGGCAGTTGATGGGGAATTTAATTCTCCGTCGCACTGCAATTTTTTCATCTCTTAATCTCAATTCGGAGAGGAGAGGTGACTTTTTAATTACCGGGCGAATGGTGAAAAGTCAGTGTGCGCTGCGAAAGAATTATTTTTCTTACTGGCCCCTGAGTTTCATGGCAGTTTATATTTTTTGTTACAAAGTTTAAGGGATGAAAGAGGGTTAATTAATGGAGAATTTCATTCTCCGTCGAGCTGTCTTTTTTTCATCCCTTAATCTCAATTAGGAGGGGAGAGGTGAATTTTTAATTACCGGGAGTCACTGTGCGCCGCGAAACTATTATTTTTCTCACTGGCCCATGATTTTCATGGCAGTTTTTATTTTTTTGTTACAGAGATTAAGGGATGAAAGAGGGTTAATTGATGGGGAATTTAATTCTCCGTCGAACTGCCCTTTTTTCATCCCTTAATCTCAATTAGGAGGGGAGAGGTGAATTTTTAATTACCGGGAGTCACTGTGCGCCGCGAAACTATTATTTTTCTCACTGGCCCATGACTTTCATGGCAGTTTTTATTTTTTTGCTGCAGAGATTAAGGGATGAAAAAAGGTTTTTTTGATGGGGCATTTAATTCGCCGTCGAACTGCCGTTTTTTCATCTTTTAATCTCACCTAGGAGGGGAGAGGTGAATTTTTAATTGGCAGACGAATACTGAAAAGTCAGTGTGCGCTGCCAAAGAATGATTTTTCTTACTGGCCCCTGAGTTTTATGGCAGTTTATATTTTTTGTTACAAAGTTTAAGGGATGAAAGAGGGTTAATTAATGGAGAATTTAATTCTCCATGGAATTGCCTTTTTGTCATCCCTTAATCTCAATTAGGAGGGGAGAGGTGAATTTTTAATTATCGTGAGCCACTGTGCGCCGCGAAATTATTATTTTTCTCACTGGCGCATGAGTTTCATGGCAGTTTATATTTTTTTGTTACAGAGATTAAGGGATGAAAGAGGGTTTATTGATGGGGAATTTAATTCTCCGTCGAACTGCCGTTTTTTCATCCCTTAATCTCAATTAGGAGGGGAGAGGTGAATTTTTAATTATCGTGAGCCACTGTGCGCCGCGAAATTATTATTTTTCTCACTGGCGCATGAGTTTCATGGCAGTTTATATTTTTTTGTTACAGAGATTAAGGGATGAAAGAGGGTTTATTGATGGGGAATTTAATTCTCCGTCGAACTGCCGTTTTTTCATCCCTTAATCTCAATTAGGAGGGGAGAGGTGAATTTTTAATTATCGTGAGCCACTGTGCGCCGCGAAATTATTATTTTTCTCACTGGCGCATGAGTTTCATGGCAGTTTATATTTTTTTGTTACAGAGATTAAGGGATGAAAGAGGGTTTATTGATGGGGAATTTAATTCTCCGTCGAACTGCCGTTTTTTCATCCCTTAATCTCAATTAGGAGGGGAGAGGTGAATTTTTAATTATCGTGAGCCACTGTGCGCCGCGAAATTATTATTTTTCTCACTGGCGCATGAGTTTCATGGCAGTTTATATTTTTTGTTACAAAGTTTAAGGGATGAAAGAGGGTTAATTAATGGAGAATTTAATTCTCCGTCGAATTGCCTTTTTTTCATCCCTGAATCTCAATTAGCAGGGCAGAAGCGAATTTTTAATTCACGTGCGAATAGTGAAAAGTCAGTGTCCGTCGCGAAAAAATTATTTTTCTTACTAGCCCATGATTTCCATGGCAGCTTTTATTTTTTTGTTACAGAGATTAAGGGATGAAAGAGGCTTTATTGATGGGGAATTCAATTCTCCGTCGAACTGCGGTTTTTTCATCCCTTAATCTCAATTAGGAGGGGAGAGGTGAATTTTTAATT
>NW_021681419.1:2461-2610 GCF_001412515.2 Diachasma alloeum
ATTCTCCGTCGAATTGCCCTTTTTTCATCCCTTAATCTCAATTAGGAGGGGAGAGGTGAATTTTTAATTCGCGGGCGAATAGCGATAAGTCAGTGTGCGCTGTCAAAGAATTAGTTTTCTTACTGGCCCCTCTGTTTCGTGGCAGTTTA
>NW_021681419.1:2877-3025 GCF_001412515.2 Diachasma alloeum
GAGAGAGAGAGAGAGAGAGTGATTGGGAGAGAGAGCGAACGGCTGACGAAAAACCTCAAATGAATCTTTTTCTCGCATCCAGTCCGTGACGATCCACAGGCCCATGCGCGCATGCGCAAATACTCTGAACAATACTGTAGGGAGTGGG
>NW_021681419.1:3251-3388 GCF_001412515.2 Diachasma alloeum
AAAAAAAAAAAAAGCCATTGAAAAAAAAAAACACTGATATTCCGAATTACAAAAAAAAAAATTCACCAACTGCAATTTTTTTAATGGAAAACATTTTTTTTCCCATCTGATCTTCACGCGGCTCTGGGGGATGAACG
>NW_021681419.1:3527-3675 GCF_001412515.2 Diachasma alloeum
CGAAAAAACTGTTTTCAGGGGTAGTTTTTTGGCTTTTTCAACCCCCGCACAAACTTGGGGAACCTTAAATATCCGCCATTAATTTCATACGCCCAAATTACAAATTCCATAAAAAATGGAGCCTATATCGCAAACATTCGTATGTTAG
>NW_021681420.1:0-20971 GCF_001412515.2 Diachasma alloeum
GTGACTGCCGCCACAAGTGTCGCCCTTGATATCGCCTCAATCATGGCAGCGATTGTCGCCACAAGTGTCACACGTGATATCGCTTCATTTACCGCTGTTACTGTCGCCACAGGTATCGCACTTGATATCGCCTCAATAAGCGTAGTGACTGCCGCCACAAGTGTCGCCCTTGATATCGCCTCAATCATGGCAGCGATTGTCGCCACAAGTGTCGCACGTGATATCGCTTCATTTACCGCTGTTACTGTCGCCACAGGTATCGCACTTGATATCGCCTCAATAAGCGTAGTGACTGCCGCCACAAGTGTCGCCCTTGATATCGCCTCAATCATGGCAGCGATTGTCGCCACAAGTGTCGCACGTGATATCGCTTCATTTACCGCTGTTACTGTCGCCACAGGTATCGCACTTGATATCGCCTCAATAAGCGTAGTGACTGCCGCCACAAGTGTCGCCCTTGATATCGCCTCAATCATGGCAGCGATTGTCGCCACAAGTGTCGCACGTGATATCGCTTCATTTACCGCTGTTACTGTCGCCACAGGTATCGCACTTGATATCGCCTCAATAAGCGTAGTGACTGCCGCCACAAGTGTCGCCCTTGATATCGCCTCAATCATGGCAGCGATTGTCGCCACAAGTGTCGCACGTGATATCGCTTCATTTACCGCTGTTACTGTCGCCACAGGTATCGCACTTGATATCGCCTCAATAAGCGTAGTGACTGCCGCCACAAGTGTCGCCCTTGATATCGCCTCAATCATGGCAGCGATTGTCGCCACAAGTGTCGCACGTGATATCGCTTCATTTACCGCTGTTACTGTCGCCACAGGTATCGCACTTGATATCGCCTCAATAAGCGTAGTGACTGCCGCCACAAGTGTCGCCCTTGATATCGCCTCAATCATGGCAGCGATTGTCGCCACAAGTGTCGCACGTGATATCGCTTCATTTACCGCTGTTACTGTCGCCACAGGTATCGCACTTGATATCGCCTCAATAAGCGTAGTGACTGCCGCCACAAGTGTCGCCCTTGATATCGCCTCAATCATGGCAGCGATTGTCGCCACAAGTGTCGCACGTGATATCGCTTCATTTACCGCTGTTACTGTCGCCACAGGTATCGCACTTGATATCGCCTCAATAAGCGTAGTGACTGCCGCCACAAGTGTCGCCCTTGATATCGCCTCAATCATGGCAGCGATTGTCGCCACAAGTGTCGCACGTGATATCGCTTCATTTACCGCTGTTACTGTCGCCACAGGTATCGCACTTGATATCGCCTCAATAAGCGTAGTGACTGCCGCCACAAGTGTCGCCCTTGATATCGCCTCAATCATGGCAGCGATTGTCGCCACAAGTGTCGCACGTGATATCGCTTCATTTACCGCTGTTACTGTCGCCACAGGTATCGCACTTGATATCGCCTCAATAAGCGTAGTGACTGCCGCCACAAGTGTCGCCCTTGATATCGCCTCAATCATGGCAGCGATTGTCGCCACAAGTGTCGCACGTGATATCGCTTCATTTACCGCTGTTACTGTCGCCACAGGTATCGCACTTGATATCGCCTCAATAAGCGTAGTGACTGCCGCCACAAGTGTCGCCCTTGATATCGCCTCAATCATGGCAGCGATTGTCGCCACAAGTGTCGCACGTGATATCGCTTCATTTACCGCTGTTACTGTCGCCACAGGTATCGCACTTGATATCGCCTCAATAAGCGTAGTGACTGCCGCCACAAGTGTCGCCCTTGATATCGCCTCAATCATGGCAGCGATTGTCGCCACAAGTGTCGCACGTGATATCGCTTCATTTACCGCTGTTACTGTCGCCACAGGTATCGCACTTGATATCGCCTCAATAAGCGTAGTGACTGCCGCCACAAGTGTCGCCCTTGATATCGCCTCAATCATGGCAGCGATTGTCGCCACAAGTGTCGCACGTGATATCGCTTCATTTACCGCTGTTACTGTCGCCACAGGTATCGCACTTGATATCGCCTCAATAAGCGTAGTGACTGCCGCCACAAGTGTCGCCCTTGATATCGCCTCAATCATGGCAGCGATTGTCGCCACAAGTGTCGCACGTGATATCGCTTCATTTACCGCTGTTACTGTCGCCACAGGTATCGCACTTGATATCGCCTCAATAAGCGTAGTGACTGCCGCCACAAGTGTCGCCCTTGATATCGCCTCAATCATGGCAGCGATTGTCGCCACAAGTGTCGCACGTGATATCGCTTCATTTACCGCTGTTACTGTCGCCACAGGTATCGCACTTGATATCGCCTCAATAAGCGTAGTGACTGCCGCCACAAGTGTCGCCCTTGATATCGCCTCAATCATGGCAGCGATTGTCGCCACAAGTGTCGCACGTGATATCGCTTCATTTACCGCTGTTACTGTCGCCACAGGTATCGCACTTGATATCGCCTCAATAAGCGTAGTGACTGCCGCCACAAGTGTCGCCCTTGATATCGCCTCAATCATGGCAGCGATTGTCGCCACAAGTGTCGCACGTGATATCGCTTCATTTACCGCTGTTACTGTCGCCACAGGTATCGCACTTGATATCGCCTCAATAAGCGTAGTGACTGCCGCCACAAGTGTCGCCCTTGATATCGCCTCAATCATGGCAGCGATTGTCGCCACAAGTGTCGCACGTGATATCGCTTCATTTACCGCTGTTACTGTCGCCACAGGTATCGCACTTGATATCGCCTCAATAAGCGTAGTGACTGCCGCCACAAGTGTCGCCCTTGATATCGCCTCAATCATGGCAGCGATTGTCGCCACAAGTGTCGCACGTGATATCGCTTCATTTACCGCTGTTACTGTCGCCACAGGTATCGCACTTGATATCGCCTCAATAAGCGTAGTGACTGCCGCCACAAGTGTCGCCCTTGATATCGCCTCAATCATGGCAGCGATTGTCGCCACAAGTGTCGCACGTGATATCGCTTCATTTACCGCTGTTACTGTCGCCACAGGTATCGCACTTGATATCGCCTCAATAAGCGTAGTGACTGCCGCCACAAGTGTCGCCCTTGATATCGCCTCAATCATGGCAGCGATTGTCGCCACAAGTGTCGCACGTGATATCGCCTCAATTACCGCTGTTACTGTCGCCACAGTTGTCGCACTTGACATTGCCTAAATGACGGCAGTGACTGCCGCCACAAGTGTCGCACTTGATATCGCCTCAATCACCGCTGTTACTGTCGCCACAGGTGTCGCACTTGATATCGCCTCAATCACCGCTGTTACTGTCGCCACAGGTGTCGCACTTGATATCGCCTCAATAAGCGCAGTGACTGCCGCCACAAGTGTCGCCCTTGATATCGCCTCAATCATGGCAGTGACTGTCGCCACAAGTGTCACACTTGATATTGCTTCATTTACCGCTGTTACTGTCGCCACAGGTATCGCACTTGATATCGCCTCAATAAGCGCAGTCACTGCCGCCACAAGTGTCGTTCTTGATATCGCCTCAATCACGGCAGTGACTCTCGCCACATGTGTCGCATTTGATATCGTCTCAATTACTATTGTTACTGTCGCCACAGGTGTCGCACTTGATATCGCCTCAATCACAGCAGTGACTGTCGCCACAGGTGTTGCACTTGATATCGCCTCAATTACCGCAGTTACTGTCGCCACAGTTGTCGCACTTGATATCGCCTAAATGACGGCAGTGGCAGCCGCCACGGGCGTCGCTGTTAAATACTGATATCTGCGGAAGTAAAATGAAAGCAGAAAAGCTTGATATAGACTGTCATTTTGAAGGAGGCGAGGATGAAGATAGCTCCGAAACAGATGAGGAGGAAGAAAAAGAAAAACCAGAAAAATGAGATCGTCCAAAAAAGCAGCCATTAAACGCAGAGCAATATCTAGAGGCGACGAAAAAAGTACCAGTGAAGATAATTGACAGTGACAGTGACAGTGACAGTGACAGCGACAGCGACATAGAGGCTACGTAAAAATTGAATGCCTCAAGGAAAATTCACTCATTGCCCTCAAAATTGGCTCTGAATAACACACTTGGTGCACATCTCCATTTTTACAGAAACAATTGATGGCTAGGTACGAGGTCTATATGAAAGAGACAGCGCTTGATAGTCTCATCTGAACGTATGGTCATGATGATTCGTCTGCTCTTGCACGAGAACTTTTCTATGTACTCATCGGTTGAGAACGTATGGCGGACATGACTGTAACTGGTAACGCTGGGCGGGATCCTATACCTGCAGAAATTTTGAATGCTGTGGAAGTTTTCGTATATTTATCCATTTCCTAATGAACCTATCATTCATCATTAATGTCTCAAACCCAAATTTATTTACACAGCTTACATTTACAAACATACGAAAGGACAAGTGGATCATCGACTTTTTAGACATCGCCTTGTGCCACTTCTGAATGGATTACGAAGACGTCAGCACTGTTCACAATCATAAGTTCACAGGAATGTACTTCCGTCTTAACCAGTTATTGGAAATGATGAATCACCAGAGTTTTTTTCGAAATTCAAAGCCATTTGTTTTACAAATAAAATCTAGCGCATTATATTTCTTTGTTTTCACTCAACTTCCTCAAATGAAATTCGGTATTACGTAATTGGTTTCATTGTTGCTTGAGACGGGCAATTGTGAGCATTTCCCATCCACCTTTCTGAAAATTTTGATCGTCTGATCAACGTCAAACATTCTTCGATTGCTACATCGATTCTGAAGCTGATCCTGCCACTTGGCTACCAACTGGGAAATCCCCGATGCATTCACCTCCTCAGAAGTCTCTGATATTTTGACGCATGATTGGTCTCGTTGAGATACACCTCTGGGTACCGGATGAGCCCGATCGGTCTAGTAGTTTTCGAGATATGACCACTTTTCTAAAATTCTTTTTTTGCAAATATCGTGAGAACTACCGAATCGTTTTCAATTTCATTTATGGCAAAGTATTCGTCACGAAAAAAAAATCTAATGAGATCAAAATATGTATGCCTCACTGGGCTGAGCATGGCAGTAATCGCGGTTTTTTTGTTTTTTGTTCTTATAGTCGTTGTTCGCGCAATAACTCAAGAAATAATCAAGATAGAGACTTCGACCTCGCATTTAAGTTGTAGCTCTAATGATATTACAGGCTGGTATTGTGACTGGGCGCAATCGGTCGCGTAGTTCCGGAGATATTCATGTTTTTCATTCAAAGAGTTTAATTGAATATCTCAAAAACTGCCGAAACGATTTAATTTTTTTTTTCTTTCAAAATACTTGTGACGCTATCTCCTATTTAGTTCAATTAAAATCTACATTCACTCCGATACAAAGTTATTGAGATATCGCGAATTTCTTTTTTTTTATTTGCTTCCGGGTACTCTAATATACAAAAAGTTTGGAGAAACCACTTGAAACTTTGACCCCTAATTGAAGATGTGAAGTTGGACTTCTGTGAAAAATTTCAGCTTGATCGGTCTACTAGTTTTTGAAAAACAATTATTTGAAGAAAAAAAACAAACATTGAATTTTTATAAATCTCATTCGGAAGCTTACTACCACTGGAATTGGTAGAAACAGAAGGAAAAATTAACCAATTGGTTAATCGCATGCTACGGCGGCCGACTTGTTTTCCACTTATTCCCATTTCCTAGTTTTTTTGTTCTCTAAATCTAATATCGCTCAATAACTTAATTCAGATGAATGATGAGAGGGGAGAATCGTTCGCTGCAGCTTCACTCTACAAGACACCCATTCCTGAACTGGTTATCTAATTTCCATTGCATAATCATTTGAAGAAAGTTTCCAAAGTCTTCTCTTGACGTACATCTATAAATGCATGCCGAGGAGAACGAAGACACTGCAGAAAAAACGAGATGCTTTCACTGCGGCTCTCAGGTTACCGGATGATGTGTTAAAAATTACGTACAACAAAATATTTGTTGTCTGCAATGCTCCTACTGCGACCGACTACTTGGGACGATCCCATTGAAAGTCGCGAGGGATCATGTGAATTGCCAGCAACATCAGTACAATCAGAATTTGAAGAATCAGCCGCGAGAACCACCACCCGAATCTTTCGATGCTACGACAATAGCAGAAAATGCTCTATTCAAAGAAATCGGTGATTTTTTCATGGCCATTGACGTCCCATTCCCCAAAATGGTGCATCCAGTGTGCAAGGTGAGAATCAGGCTCATTTGGATAGCCTAGTATCAGTTTTCATGTTAATAAAAATGAATAAAACATAGATAAACGTCGTTCTCTGCTGTCAATTTCGGTATTCGTGGTCATAGTGCATTCATTTGGACAACACGTGATGTCAGGTAGATTACTAAATGAACTAGAATTCACATATTCCATTGATTTTCTCATCAAATGTTGAGAGGATGAATGGAATCGGTGATTTTTTAATGACGAGAATCCCTGAAATTTCAATGGAAATGTTATCGTTGAAAATTCCTCGGATTTGTTATGAAAGACAAAAAAAGTTATTTTCATCAAACGAAAACTTCTAATCGTATATGGATTCCGCATAGGAGTTAGCAAAGAACTCACAGAATTTCACATATAATCACAAGAGAACTCCAGTGGGATTCTTATGGGATTCCCATCGAAATTTTGTGCAGATATTTGAATACTCAACAAAATGTGAAATATCGGATCATTACGTTTTATCACTTTACTACTGAAATCATCACAAGAATGCGGGATTTCGGCTCAAAATATAAAGTTGAATGACTGCAGTGTGAATTGGAATTTAATAGATTATTTTTTTCGTTTTGAGGCATTCCTGGAGAAATATGTGATGAGGAGGATGCCTGATCCAACAACAGTGGAGAAGAGATATGTTCAAATAACGTACGATGAGACGATTGGCAAAATCAGAGAAGAGATTGGAGATAGACCCATTTTGATTTCGGTGGACGAGACGACGGATCATATGAAGCGCAATGTCGCGATTGCTATCGTCTCGCCATTATGCTCAGATCAATCTAGGACACCTCGTGTCATCAATTGTCAGGTTTTGAGGGCAACAAATGCTCAGACGATAACGGAGTTTTTCGAGGAGTCACTGAACATACTCTGGCCGGAAGGAATTCATCATGAACGTTTTCTGATTTTCATGAGCGATTCGGCACCGTATATGAAGCTCGCTGGGACAATGCTGATACAAAATTATCCAAAAATGATACACGTGACTTGCATTAATCATGCACTACAGAGAGTTGTCTTCGAGATTCAAGAAGAATACGAAGACGTTAACGATCTCATTGCCTCGACTGAAGCAGTTTTCCTCAAAGCGCCGACACGTGTGGAACTGTTCAAGGAGCTTGCACCTGATGTCCCACTATCCCCGGAAGTTATTGTCATCCGCTGGAGGGTATGGCTTGATGCTTGCGCCTACTATTGTGTCCACTTTCATGCGGTGGCAAGAGTGCTGAATGCATTGGATCCGGCGGGAGTCCGCTGCATTGAAAACGCACAGCGCTTCAATGATATTCATGATGCATTCGGCCACATCAGTGTAGCCATTCTCAAACTGGAGAAGAATGGTCTTCCACTTTGTGACGCTAGGACTATAATTAATGACGTTAGAATGAAAATTGAGAATGATGAAAACGTAAGTCAAAGAATCAAGGACAAGTTGATGACAGTCTTGGAGAATAATTTGGGCTTCCAAGACCTTCTTCAAATCCATGATCTTGTGCTGAGAGATGCATTCACGATGGACGATGTCATTCCAGGATGGACGGAAGACGATGTCAGGTCACTCACCTATGCACCGACAACTTCATCGGAAGTTGAACGATGCTTTAGCGTCTTTAAAAATATTTTCAGAAAAAATCGCAGTAGCTTCAAATTCGAGAATCTACGCAAACGGGTGATTGTGAACTGTTATATGCGAGGAGGCTAGACTTGCATATTCCCATCCTTTTCTATATTATTTATTGCATAATTAATTGAGTTAGTTAATGACGTGTATGCATATTTCAAGCGATCATGTTCCTAAGGGCATCATATTCATTTTTCAGTTATTTTAAATAAACTGCTACCTTAGTGATTGCCTCAGTGCTTCAATTTTTTTTTAGAGGATGTTATGAAATTCACGATAGACAGATTCACAGAAGTTATCTAATTTTCAGTCCAATGCATTTTGAAGGAATACATTTTCATAATTTTTTCTTGGTTCTCAATATTGATTACAATTTGTTTATCCAAAAGAAAATTTTCAAACAGAATTTTTCCTATTTCATATTTTTCTGGTGATTATTGGAGTAGTTAGGGGTATTTCTGAACCACCCACAGAACTTGAAACGCTCAACCGTCCACAACGATGAAACTTAAGACACTCTTAAGACTTAAGATGCCCTCCACAGGCCCAATATACAAGAATATTCATCAATATTGGATTTAGCCTTATAATTATGCCGATAATGAGTAATTTTAGTAATAAGAAATAGGAGGAGAGACAAAATCAGTTGATATTTTCTCTTTTTTCATCGCAAATATCAAATTAACGAACAATTTATATCGTCACAGTAGAGTAAAAGAAGCGTAAAAGCTATGCTTATACGTACCACGTACATCCCCTTACGACGACGATATACATCATAATTCTCAGTTGGTAATTGACTTCAAATAAAGAGACCCAATTCCTTGATAATTGAGGCTTTTGGTGCTCGAAACCTTGCGAGGTGATACTGTTCATTTCTCTGGAGCTCTCATGCTCGTTTTTATTCGCTGACCAGCACCAAAAACAGCTCTTTATCAAGTTTGTGACCTGAGAATTATGAAAATAGCGGTATTGAGATAACTGGAGTTTTCGTGGTCATTCTCCTCTGACCATCAGGAAGATGAAAAATTCTCCACATTGACGCTTCGATCAAAACTTCATTTCCCCGATAAAAATACATTTGAATCTGAAAAAGAAGAACAATTATGGCCAATTTTTTCAAATTCCACCTCGCTGAAGTTTTCCACTGATGAAAAATATCTTTCATCAAGTTCAACAGGCGATGATCCGAGCGGGAGTTAACTACAGAATCACTAGAGAGTTGGAGACAGTTCAGGTACTAGAGAGATGGACTATACAGACAACCAATGAAATTAGGACGAATCAACAGGGCTTATCTTACAATTTCATACGAATCTTTTATCCCTTTCCCTCTAGACTCTAGAGAATGAAATAACTCGAATGTATGAGTGCTTCATCATTATTTCGATGTGAATTACTACCAGGAGGGAATTTTACCTCTACCTGTAGATGATCTATCATTGCTGGGCATAAATCACCCTTCAAACTGGATTATTCTGGAGTTAATTATTCACTGGAATTTTCCTATCCCTTTTTCTCTAGTCACTAAAGCTGAAAAATATCTCTCAATGAGTTTATTGAATGGAAATCATGGAGTAGGTGCGATTGAGCTCACTAAAGCTAACTGGAGCTTTCCTACTAATTCTCCTTCCGTTACTGCTACACAGTAGATTGAATAAAAATGTTGGAGAAACGACTATCAAACTTTTTCTTGAGCTCTCTTATCCACATATTCCAGCTTTATAACCCATGAAATACATTTTCCATTGAGTTTGTCGGAGAACAGTTGTGGAGGACGATTGAGCTCACTGAAGATCTCCAGCATATTCATAGTTCATAATGAAATCTAACAATACAAAGTACCTTGATACCATATATGGTACATGATATACAATAGAACCAAGAATAGCCGAGAACTCAGTATACTATATTTATTTATACGAAAAAAAGAGAATAAAAAATGCGCTCCGGTACACTATTCCTCAGTGATTACGCTGAGGTTTCTCAGCCTTCACCACCATTTTCATCCCCAATTGATATCCAGATGATTGGGTTATACATTTATAACTCCTGGGATTGATTGCCGAGCGCAAGACAAGATTTTCCATGGATTGTTAGATCATAATTTCTGGTAAATTTTTTGTCACATTAATGACATGCGTACAGTTGCATTCCAGTGTGAATTTTCGTATGAGCAGTCAGTGTAGATCGTTGCGTGAAAACTTTATCACAGTGGAGATACTTGAATAATTTTTCTCCAGAGTGAATCCTCTGATGGACCTTCAAATCGTAATTTCTCTTGAATTTTTTGTCACATATATAACAAGGCTATCGTGTATCTGGATGTGTTTCCTCAACAGCTCAGAACTTTTACATTCCTTGCTACAGTGTTGATAAACGAGGGACTTTTGGCTTTTCGACGTCGTTAGTTGATGAACTTGTGAAGAAGAGCCCGTAATGGACTTCACCGTAGTCTCATTGGGATGCTCTTTACCAATGTGAACGTACAATTGTCTTCTGAGGTGAAATTTCAATTTACAGAGTTCACACTCATACTGACGTATGTCTAAATGAAAATTTTCATGATCAATTAAGTCACCATGTTTACGGAAACATTGACTGCATGTGGCGCATTTGTAGGGTGAATCGTCTATGTCAGTGTGAGAAAGTAGGTGACTCTGCAGGTAAGATTTTCTTGATGTTTCATACTCACACGAATCACATGAGAATTTCTTTTGAGAATTCCAGATTTTCTCACATCTTCGTACATCTCGGGCCAGGCGGTGCCCTGCTCCACAGTGTGTACAGACATGCATTGCCGTGAATGGCTTTGACTTCTCTGCTCGTTCTTCAACCACGTCATTATTCTCGAGATCATTATCTAGGCTACAGAGATCATCTTCCATGCAATTATCTGAGGAAATATCGTCGTCTCTGGATGTGAGAGATATCTTCTGCCTTGAGTCTGACTGAGCAACGCTCTCGATTTGTTGTTCTTCGAGTTCAAAAGTATCGTCCACATTCATAAAATCTTTTATGAAACTCCTCTCGTCTTCCAGCGAAGTTTCCAACTGTCGATTTTGTTCAGCTAGCCAGATCTGAGACTTAATCGCCAAATCACAGAATTTATTGAAATTATTGAGGGTACTTGCGCAATTACTACAAATTTTCTTTGATAATTCATCATTTCTGCGGATTTCAACAGATAAACATCTCTTTATTTTGTGAGTGAGTTCATTTTTGTCGTTCTCGTCTTCAAATATATCGATTAATTCACCTTCTGTAGTCAAACACACTCGACATAGCGTATCCAGTGTTCCCATTTCACTTCTCTATCAAATCCACGTTTTGCAGAGTTTTAACTTGAACGTTGTCATTAAATGCAGTTCTTTTTCTAAATAATTTGAAGTTCTCTTTGCTTCAGTCGATTCTGAAGCGAATGGGCCTGAAGATCGAATAACTATTTGTATTTGACGTCTTAGAGAGACAGATGAATGAGTATTTCCTGTTTCTGGAGATCTTGAGTTCCTATTTTGAGCACGATTCAGTCATGTATTCAAGGATTATTGGTATACTTTGAATGATTTGGGTCATTAGGCCCTCAATCCATTTAAGTTATACTGGGACTTGACTCTCTTGTACTACCTTTTGGACAACGGAAGTAGTTATCAATGCAACAGGCCACCCACCGTCACCGGATCCAGTACTAGCCCCTGCTATTCACGAATCATTGATAATTCGCCGCAAAGATATCGTCTGAATATGTCCAGGACTAGCACTAGCTGATATCTTCGCTCTACTCACAGGAATTCCTGGGCATGGATTTAATGTTTTTTTCCATGGATTTGGTAATGAAAAACAGAAAAAAACAACAAGAAGAAAATTATAAAATTCATGTTCAAGAATTTCCACCTAAAAAATCTGAAGGGAATAAATCGTATTGAAGCATGACATTTTATCAACGCAGAAAACAAATACACTTTCCAATAGAATTCTGATGCAATGCTGATAGAACTCAAATAGAATCCTTATAGAGGTTTGATAAAAATTAATCTGAATTCAATATAGTCAGAGACTTCTCGATAACTGATGGAGACGGAAGAGGTTCTGCTGAGGGGATGAATATAGTTTGCAGGAATATCAGAGGTCCCAGACGTATGAGAATTATCAGGGACACATTGGCTTCACCACTATGAGCAAATACGGTTGAAAAAGCCATTGCTCATAATTAAGGAGTCAGATTTTGCTCTTCGTGATGAATAGTATCTCTAGATGTTCATGCTATGATTGGTTTTGAAGCTTGAGTCAGTGTAGAACCTCTGAGCTAGCGATTTTCTACATCACCAACGTGATGGAATTTCGAAGAAGTGATTGATGATGTTGAAAATATTGGAAAAACCAGAATAAGTGATGGGCCCGGTTAAATCAATGAATTTTTCAATCATCCTAATAGTTCCCTTCCTAGTATGCGGAATCGCTGGATGTAATGATGGAGGATTCTACCGAATTATGGTTCCAGTTGATGATCTTGGAGCCCAAACTCGTCGCATTGTGAATGCTCCTCTGTCTCATGGAGACTTGAACTTTTCGTCGAACAGTTACCTACTGATCACTCTTCACAGGACTGCAGTAAAAGTAGTGAACTGTTCTACAAAATCAGTGTTCTACATGTTCAGACAAATCGAAGAATCTGAATTTCCTGAGATGCGACCTGCCCTGATGGCTAACCGAATGATTGGACAACTAGATATTTTGAAACTACGACGCGTTGATATGCGTGGATTTCTGCAGCATAGACTTCAGTACAGGCATAATTAGTCAGTATTTCTCGTTATCCTTGTTTCATTTGTAATTCAATGCACACATGAGGAAATTCAATAGAAAAATCAAGCGCCCCTTCTAGGAAATTTTACTAATTAATTCATTGAAATCTATCAAATTCTGTCATGATTCTATGAGATTTATGACACTGTCATAGAAATGTCTAGAAACAAAATTATGTGAATTTTCAATTTTCCCCGAAATGTCCTGATTTTTCCGAATTTTCACCCAATAATTGAACTGAAAAATCGAGTATTTCATTAATTTTCTAATAATTCGATCCGAAAATTCATGAAATACTTAATTTTTCAATGGCGAAATTTCCTGAAATTTCATTGAAAATATCACTTGTTGGAAATTTTCGTTGTTTCACACGGAAAATTCAGACAAAAAATTTCAACAGTATGTATATTGTTTTGTTTCTCAATACAAAACCCATATAAATTGCAAACTACTAGTTAAACATCCCAGCGACCTATTCAAGCCGAATTATCTGGAAGTGTAAGACATATTCTGCTATTACAATGCGGCTTACATTGTTCGTCCGGAATTCACATAAACATTTGCACGATTTAACTGTTGCAGATGCACTATCGTACGTCCCCACCTAAGGCTAGGCTCTGCAAGCTCTGGCACCCTCCGCACATATGACTTGCATGTTCATAGCCTAACAATAATCATTTCCATTGACATCCAGAATTTCCATGAGATCCACTGGTGTTTCGACTGGTACCACCACCGGATTTCATGAACTTTTGTATACATCCGTGTTGTTAATTATCAATGTTAATCTATTATGTATCAATGGTTAATTACATTTTTATTTCCCTGTTTCGGGAGCAAAGTTTCAGTGATGTTGGGTTCACTTCGTATTTCCCGAAAAGGAAACCTTTGATCTCGTATGAAAGATGAAATTTCTTACCGAAATTGATGACAGTCAGTCTCACTTTCATTTCTCACATTTCTCACTACCATTCCTACTCTTTTCCTTCTCGACTTATCCTCAAATTTAGGACTATTGCAAGTCTTGTGGATCATCATCTTGACAGCCTCAAGACTCAGTTTCAGGCTCTCAACCTGCTGATTGAGTTGAGTGTATTCATTCTCCAGTCATCGAAAACGTTAATGACGCCTTACAACCCTCATGGAGTTTATTCGGAATCCATAGAAACTTCTCCCCAGGTTGGAAATAATCCTCACAAAGTTCAGAAGCTTTAGACAGCATCCAGATAATAGTAGTATTTTCTATTGATAGGGAAACTTTATAAATTTATGAACAAGGTTTTAAACTTTCTAGTCCAGCAAACCCTCTCAATCATATCTGCGTTGAGTCTCGATCCCGCCAAGCTCTGTCTCCTCACTCAAGCCTGTCAGGATTGACTCGACTCTGTGTTCGGTTCGATTTAGGTTTGTGTTGAATTTAGTTCATGTGTGGATGAGATTTATTTACTCGAACTCCATACAGATTTGAGCCAAACTTGCCACAGACCTGGGCATGTTGATGGCGGAGTCAATCGTATGAGCGCAACTCTCTTCAGTCTGACCCAAGTTTGTCTTAAGTTTGAATTAAATCTGCGTTGTTTGAATCAGATGTTTGGCTCAGATCTGGGTTGAATTCGATTGCGGTTCGAGCAGATATTAACACAGGCTTAAGAAAGACCTCACGCAGACCCGAGTGCAACTGGCTACAGAGCCGGCTCAAACTTAATACAGATCTTATACAAACTCAACACAGACCTGAGCCAAAATCAACACAAACCCAATTCAAACTTAACACGAGCTTTATGTTACCTGAGAGCAGACTTGAGTCAAACCGAGAAGACCCTTATGGACTCCAATGTGTATAATAATTTGCTGTTGGAAGTCAATCAGTCTTGTGTTGAGTTTTGATCAGGTCTGATTCAGTTTTGTCGCCTCCACCCGAGACTGTGTCAGGATTCACTCGATTCTGCGTTCAATTTGACTTGGGTCTGTGTTGAATCTAGTTCAGGTCTATGTCACGTTCGGATCAAATTTGTTGAGTTGGGATAAAATCTGTGCTCACTCCGACTCAGGTTAGGGTGAAGTACGATTCAGATGTGTCGTCGGTTTGCCTCATTTCTGTCTCCTGTTTGACTCAAGTCCGTGTAAAGAGTGCTATTTTCACCGCATTCCCAATGGTAGTACAACTCTCACCCTTTCATTGTCAACTCTTGCCCAAGTCTCCGCGGAATTGCCATTCGGTAACCAAGTCGATGCCAAGCCTCGGTGATGCAATTTTGCCCTAACTTGATATGAAATCGGCTATACTAAAGGTCCTGGTAGAAACTTCTCTACTGAGCCTACTTACACCACGAACTTGAGAAGTTGATCTATCAACTAGCGTTTCCACTGAGACTCACTCCGCACTAGAAATTAACTGGGCTCTGTTGAATTGGACTCCGGTTTAAGTGGAACTTGGCAAAGGCCTCAATATAAGCCGACGAAGACCTGAGGCCAATGGGGGATAGAGCTGACGACAGGCTTGAACCGTACTGCACACGAATCTGGGTCGAAATAAATTTTATCCCAACTCAACGGATTTAATTGGAACTTGACACAGATTTTAGACAAATCCGGTACAGACCTGAATCAAATGAGACGCGGACCTGAGTCGAACTGAACACAGGGACTATTATCCCACCAGAATTTTGAGTATGGTTGAGTTCATGTAAAGTTGGATTGTGGGAGGCAAAAGCTGACAACAATAGCCTAGATTTTCCAAGTACCAACTGGTACACTGACTCTCCTCCAAAATTATTAAAAAAACAAGATGACAACTTTTCTGGGAGAAGAAATAATAAATTACTTCCATTCATTTCTTTTCTTACTTTTATTTTATAAATGTGGGAGACATTCACATGAGATAATTTAAAAATTCGATTAATTGAATAATTAAATTAATTGGGACGCATTGGAGAATGCAATTGCTTGAGTACAGTAGAGCCCCTCAGTTCTCATACTTTTTGCATCGGACGACCCCGCTCTTTGGCATATAGCCCCTCCAATTTTCGTTACCCTTTCCTCTACCTTCTTCACCCCCACTATGGCGCTTGGACGGCCAATGAGAAGTCAGTACCGAGCGGGACGATTCAAAAGGAATTAGCGGATAGATTAGATGCCTTGAATCATCAAACATTCAAATAAATAATAATTCAAAGTTTATTATATTACAACAATTAGAAATTTATTATATCACAGATAGTAAATCATTATCGATGCAGCAAAAGTTACACAATAAAAGCAAAACAATTTTGTATTGGGTGATTAATTTTTCTCCGAAAAAATGACCTCTCTAATGAAGGAAGCATCTTCCTCGATGGATAACAGTTTATCACCTGTGCTCTCCCATCTACTCATATACCAGTTCTTGTAGGTTTGAAGACCTTCAAGCGCCTTCTCCGCGGAAATCTGTTCTTCTTGTTCCTCTTATGTGTCGTTGATATCAGCATCATCGTGATCTGAATCTTCAAAGTCCATCCCTCGTGCAAGGGCCAGGAGGTGACCTTCATCCATAATTTGCCATCCGGGGTCGTCGTCGTCTTGTAGCCAGTTGTGTACTTGGGAGGTGGTGATGTCCTCGCACTGGGGTATGCGACTTACTAAACCCATGATTATTGTGATATCGAGTGAATCAGGGGAGTCGGGGGAGCACTCGATTGGCTCACCGAGTAAATTCTCAAATGAATTTTTTATATTCGATGAAGTCACTCCCTTCCAGGCCAAAGCTATGCCGTTACATGCATTCAGAACTGTCCAATTTAAAAAAAATGACGTCAGGCTTGCTCCATCATTTTCTAACAAGAGGTGTTCCAACATGTCTTTCCTGAAGAGTCTCTTGGCTTTTTTATTACCCCCTGATCCAATGGCTGAAGAAGAGAGGTGATATCCGGTGGGAGATACATCACATGATATATTTCACTGATGGCATTCAATTCTTCAACAGGAGGATGTGAAGGAGCATTATCCAGCAGCAGGAGACATCTTTCATGGGAACCATGTTTCTTTTCCAATTCTGGGAGAAAAACTTCGGTGTACCACTCCTTGAATATTACTCGATCTATCCATGCGCTCTTTTGTCCCTTGTACACAACTGACAACGGATCGTTCTTGCTGAAGCATCGTGGTTTTTTAGCCGAACCAATCAGCAGCAAAGGAATTTTGTGCGATCCACTGGCATTGGCACACACCATGATGGTCAACCTTTCCGTGGGAAGCTTTCGACCCATCGCTGATTTTTCCGAATGAGAGACAAGTGTTCTACGTGGCAACTGTTTCCACATAAGGCCAGACTCATCAGCATTGTAGATTTCATCCTCTCGGTAATCATGCTCACGAATGAAGTCTCGAAATGCTTGACAGAAGTTCTTGCTTGTCTCTTCATCAGCAGATAACTTTTCGCCTTGGATAGCTAGTTGGCGGATTCCATATTGCTTTTACCAGGTATCCAACCAGCCATTATTCGCCTTGAACTGTGAAGGTCCACCTCCGAGTGCATTCAACAGCAGGACCTTTTCTTGGAGAAGTGGTCCTGAGAGTGGCTTCCCTAATGCTCTCATCTGGCGAAACCATCAGTATAAGGCGTGTCCACTATTGTGCACTCAACATTTGTAGTTTTCCCTTTGGCAATATGGTCGACGGGCATCTCCTAGAGTTTCCGCTTCGCAGCGAATATGTTGTCCTTGCTTCTCTTCACCCGCGATATTGATGATTGATGGACACCTTATTCGGCTGCCACGTCAACTTCTTTTTCTCCATTTTCTAGCCTCTTGATGATATCAATCTCCTCTATGGTGAGTCTCTTCTGCTTCACTTGGGGGCATATCTCGAATGTACTGAAAAGTATTACGAAGTTGATTAAAATATTGCAATACGTGAATGATCATTTTTTCATTCACTATCTAATCAAAGTGTTCAATGACATTTCATTTATTAATTCATGAAATTTCACTTACCTATGAAATATGAACTTCTCAAAGGATAGGAAAGTTAGTCACTTCTGTGCTGAGAGATTATTCAAAACTGAATTCAGTCGGTAACACTTTCCTCACTTCAGATTGAGCTCGATCGACAAATCTTCAAAGGAGGATTTGTACTGAATATTTTCCATGCTTGGTCGGGTTTATATACCCAATCATGTCCAATCAGATTGGAATCGAAGGGATGTATTCGAGGAAAACATATTTCCTTGAAATGAAATTGCCGGAAGGACAGGAAGGGTTGGCTTGGCTCATAATCCACGACAGTCGAAAGATAGTCCGGGGGGGTCGTCGGCCACGGGAACCTCTCCTCGTCGGGTGAAGCGTGGACTCGGGGGGTCCAAGTGGAATCAAAGGACTGTGTTCAAGGAAAACATATTTCCTTCAAAAGAAATTCTGGGCAGGTAAGCTTTTAGGAGAATTTATTCGTTTTCAAATACTTTGGCACCACGGGGAATGATGGATAACTGAAGGAGGATATCTCAGGAATATTCGTTGACATTTTCAAATTGAAGTCAAACTCGGAAACGATACTCTAGTAGAGAATTTTTCCACCCGATAGAATTATGAACTTGAAATGATTCAACAAATTATCATTACTCAATGCAATGACTGTGAACTGCATTTGAATTATTGAATGTGCGCATTCGATTATGCGCATGTCTTAGAGAAGGGTAATTAATCAGAGAAGGTGTAGGAGAGCGGGGCCTAATATGCGTTTCTCGAGGTACAAAATATGCAACACCGCGGTCATATGCGTTTTGCGGGTATGAGAAGTGTGGGGTTTTACTGTAATTCTATTGTGAAGTGGTAAAAGCACGAATTCGTTGATTCACCGATAAACTATTTCGTGAATATCTCTGAAACTATTGGGTTCAGAGAAAAATGTCAGACGATCTTTTTTGTAGAGAATTCCAGGATCTACAAAAAAGGTCTTTTTGTAGGATTTGCGATGGTCGGGAGTAACAAATCACTACTAAACGAATATACAATTTAATAATATATTTATTCGCCGACGCGTCAGTCTCAACAAGTACGATGAATATTGATTTGATACTCAGTTGCGCTTGATACAACGGATGCCGATCAACTGCCAACGGCTCCTGTGCGATAGGACGCCGTGATAGAATAATTCGGTAGAGGCGCGAAATGTAATCCTCTATTATTGTGTTGGTATATCCGTGAGAGGACAGCAACGAAATACTAAATGCCTGAGGATAACGTCAGACTGTCTCCTCAGTTAGGATGTAGCGGGGCGCTACATGTCTCCCCTGCTGGGAGAAAAACGTATTTTTTTAGAGAACTGAAACAAAAAACAGAAAAATTAAATTTGCTCAACGACAGGATAGCGTGGAAATTCTCTGCTGTCTCCCGGGTGTCGTGATGCTCGAGTTCGGAGGTTGCCTGGGGTCGTAAGTCCGTGTTTCCAATCGGTCGTTAAAAGTGACCCTCCTGGGCTGGCCAGAGGTTCCTACTACCGTGACTGCTCTTGCTTGCTGTTGTTGCCGTTGTTGATGTCGTGGACAAGCTTCTGCAGGAAGCTGCCGAACCTGTTCCATGTCCTCGGGAAGAATGAACGCAGGTTTCAGGTGGTCGATAGAGATAGGAAAGTCTTGAAGATAGTTGCCTCTCCCTAGTGACCTACAGTGGACAACAAAATGTCTATCGTGCCTGCTGACGATGCGATATGGTCCAGAGTATGGAGCTGCGGTAATCGGTCCTCCAGTCTCTGTCCTGATGAAAACATGCGTGCAATCGCCAAGGCTCTTGTGGACGAAAGTTGGCTTGGTTCCGTGACGAGACATCTCAGTGGGTGCTACCGCCGCGAAATGTCTACGGAGATCCCTCAAAACTTCCGGAGCTGCTCGATCGTTCGTTGGTGTAAACAATTCACCTGGGAGCCGAATTGCTTCTCCGTAGGTGAGCTCAACAGGTGTGCTTTCAACATCAGGTTTCCAAGCGGTGCGGAGTCCTAACAAAACCAACGGCAAAACATTATACCAGCTATCGCCGTGGCAGCGAAGTGCAGCTTTCAACTGGCGATGCAGTCTCTCCACGAGTCCGTTAGCCTGGGGATGAATTGGCGTAGTAAGCTTGTGTCGAATTCCCAACAACTCTGTCAGACGTCGGTAAATATCCGCGATAAANAATTCCCAACATCTCTGTCAGACGTCGGTAAATGTCCGCGATAAACTGGCCTCCTCTGTCTGATGTGATCCTGAGAGGTACTCCAAACCTCGCGATCCAGTGATAGAGAAGTGCACGAACTACTATTTCTGTCCTGATGTCCGGTAGTGGCACCACCTCTGGATACCGTGTAAACCTGTCTATAATTGTGAGACAGTCCTTATTCATACCTGGCCAAACGAAACGATAGGCGATAAGCTTCCGAGTTTCTTTTCCTCCGGGGTGCGCAAGCGAATGCATGGAGAGAAAAACTTGCCTCCTTAACGGCCCCAGCACATACGGACGAATCGTACCCGACGCTGAGACGTCGCAGTACAATCTAATGTCCGAACCTGGGAAGCGGAGNAGCGAATGCATGGAGAGAAAAACTTGCCTCCTTAAAGGCCCCGGCACATACGGACGAATCGTGCCCGACGCTGAGACGTCGCAGTACAATCTAATGTCCGAACCTGGGAAGCGGAGTAGCTGTAAATTAAGACTGTTGTTGTTGTTACCTTCAAGCAGCTGACGAAGTTCAGGATCTTCTCGCTGTGATTGAGCGAGTTGTTGATTGTCGATCGCCTGGAACACTGCCTCGATACGAGACAAAGCATCAGCTACCACGTTATCATCGCCAGCCACGTGTACGATATCAGACGTAAACTGGCCAATGAAACCCAGTCTTCTACACTGCCAGGGTGTTGCCTTATCCGGTTTCTGATGGAATGCGTGCGTCAAGGGTTTGTGATCCGTGTAGATCGTAATATGTTTCCTTTCGAAAATGTGCCGAAAATGGATGATCGCCTCGTAAATCGCTTCTAACTCTCGATCGTAAGTCGCATGATGACGTTCGGAGAGAGCAAGCTTCTTGCTGAAGAAGGCGAGTGGCTGCCAACTATCCTGATGTCGTTATTGAAGGACAGTGCAAATTGCCTGATCCGATGCGTTGGTGAACACAGCCGACTCAGCGTGCACGTTCGGATGTGACAGATGAGTGGCTTCAGCCAGTGCCCTTTTGCTTGCATCGAAAGCAGTCTCCATCTCCGGTGTCCAATCCACCGGATGCTTTCGTTTAACGGCAGGTCCCCTGTGTGCTGCGTTGAGAGGAGCGAGAATTTCTGCAGCCCCTTTAATAAACTTTCTGTAAAAATTGAGAGCACCAAGAAATCTGCG
>NW_021681420.1:21068-33800 GCF_001412515.2 Diachasma alloeum
GATGCTTTCCTTTAACGGCAGGTCCCCTGTGTGCTGCGTTGAGAGGAGCGAGAATTTCTGCAGCCCCTTTAATAAACTTTCTGTAAAAATTGAGAGCACCAAGAAATCTGCGAAGAGACTTAACGTTAGAAGGTTTTGAATATTCGAGAATCGCTCTTACCCGGTCCGCAGGGGGCTCGATCCCCTGTGCGTTGATGGTATGCCCAAGGAAAACCACCTCCGGTTTGCCAAGGACAGACTTCGCTACATTTACCACCAGACCGAAATCCTCCAAACGTTGGAACAGTTGCCTCAGATGATCTAGATGTTGCTCAGGTGTCTCAGAGGCGACGAGAATATCGTCGATATACGGAAATAGAAACGGCAGATCCCTTGTGACTTCATCGATTAAACGCTGAAACGTCTGAGCAGCGTTGCGCAGACCGAAAGTCATGAACGGGAACTCGAATAGCCCAAAAGGAGTTATTATGGCCGTTTTCTGGATGTCTTCAGCTGCTACCGGAACTTGATTAAACGCCTTCACGAGATCGATAGTCGAAAATATCGTGGATCCATAAAGATTTGCGGCGAAATCCTCAAGATAGCGAACGGGATACTTGTCCGGGATCGTCCGATCATTCAGGCCCCGGTAATCACCACACGGTCTCCATTCTCCGTTTTTCATAGGAGCCAAATGAAGAGGCGAAGACCATGGTCCCTGACCGCGCCTAGCGATGCCGAACTTCTGCATATTCGAAAACTCAGCCTTTGCTATAGCCAGCTTATTTGGTAGCAAACGTCTTGGTCTGGCCGATACTGGTGGGCCGGGAGTAGTCCTAATGTGGTGTTGCGTCATATGCTTGGTGTTTCGAAGGAGTCCCTCCGGCTTCGTTATGGCAGGGAACTTCTTCAGTAGGGCTACGTAAGATGAATCCTCTTCAATCGTCTGGAGTCTGACTGAGAACGACTCGAATTTAACCAGCTGTCCATCTGTTGAGAGACCAGTGGTGCTATCAATAAGTCGTTGATTCTTGAGGTCAGGCAGAAGACCGTAATGATGCAGCAGGTCAGCGCCAATAATGTACCTCGAAAGGTACCTAATGTACCTTGAAGCTGACCAGCTTCAACAAAACGCCACTTGATTTCCTTGCGTAGGCCAAGATCGAGCAGGATCGGTATGTAGCCATAAGTATTGATCAGAGTGTTGTTGGCTACGAACAGCTGATAACCAGACGCGTTCTTTTTCCGAGAGTGCACCCGGCCAGGACACACTGAAACGTCGGAACCGGTATTCACTAGGTACTCTGCCTTGGTGGACCTATCGGTGACAAAGAAGCGACGGGATGNCGAGGACACACTGAAACGTCGGAACCGGTATCCACTAGGTACTGTGCCTTGGTGGACCTATCGGTGACAAAGAGGCGACGGGATGTTAATAAAGAGCTGCGTTCCGTCGCTAACGACTCTCCCTGGAGTTTCCCTGGTACTGACAACCCGGAAGGCACTTTCGTGCCCTGTCACCAAATCTGAAATGGTATCAGCAAGCGTTAGAGTTATTTAATACCTTTCGAGAATTGGAGCGTCTGCGAGAATTGTTGCGACCATTGGGTGGCCCTCTTGAGCGAGAACGCGACTCACGCAGCTGCATCGCAGCTACTGTAGCCTTCAAACTCTCCAGCTCATCACGAAGCGCAGAGTTGACCACATTACCCGACGAGGCCGAAATAGCTGCAGTCTGATGAGGTTGAAAGACCTCATGGACCCTATCAGCCAGTTTCGCCAGGTTCTCCAACGAAGCGTCATCCTGGGCAGCAAGCGTCGCTCTAGTCTGCTCCGGAAGGTGAGACAGCCAGCGTGTCTTTAAGACCTCCTCATCGATACCTGGAACCAGAGCCTTTAAATGCCTAAGATGCTTCGAGGGTGTACGATCTCCAAGATTCTCATTGTCCAGCAGTCGTAATAAATTCATTGACCTTGATGTGGTAAAACATCGAATTAATTAATTCTTANCATTTACCACCAGACCGAAATCCTCCAAACGTTGGAACAGTTGCCTCAGATGATCTAGATGTTGCTCAGGTGTCTCAGAGATGACGAGAATATCGTCGATATACGGAAATAGAAACGGCAGATCCCTTGTGACTTCATCGATTAAACGCTGAAACGTCTGAGCAGCGTTGCGCAGACCGAAAGTCATGAACGGGAACTCGAATAGCCCAAAAGGAGTTATTATGGCCGTTTTCTGGATGTCTTCAGCTGCTATCGGAACTGGATTAAACGCCTTCACGAGATCAATAGTCGANGAGTTGTTTAATACCTTTCGAGAATTGGAGCGTCTGCGAGAATTGTTGCGACCATTGGGTGGCCCTCTTGAGCGAGAACGCGACTCACGCAGCTGCATCGCAGCTACTGTAGCCTTCAAACTCTCCAGCTCATCACGAAGCGCAGAGTTGACCGCATTACCCGACGAGGCCGAAATAGCTGCAGTCTGATGAGGTTGAAAGACCTCATGGACCCTATCAGCCAGTTTCGCCAGGTTCTCCAACGAAGCGTCATCCTGGGCAGCAAGCGTCGCTCTAGTCTGCTCCGGAAGGTGAGACAGCCAGTGCCTCTTTAAGACCTCCTCATCGATACCTGGAACCAGAGCCTTTAAATGCCTAAGATGCTTCGAGGGTGTACGATCTCCAAGATTCTCATTGTCCAGCAGTCGTAATAAATTCATTGACCTTGATGTGGTAAAACATCGAATTAATTAATTCTTAAATGTTTGGAATGGGGTATTAACTGGTCTAGCAATAATGAGATCCTCGACCTCTGCTCCATAGACCATATCAATTAGCGGAACAGTTTTATTATACTTATCGATCTCCGTCACTATTCCAAGATCGGTAAACTGGGTCTCCAGTTGAACAAACCACAGCTGAGGTCTATCAGGGTTGAATGGCCTTGCGACGAGCTTAGGTTGCATCACGGCTGCAGCTGCTAAAAATGCGTTGTCTGTGGCGAGCTCCTGGACACCCGGCATCACGAACCACGAAAATCACTTGACAATTATTTACCGAAAAAAAAATCGCGGTAATCGATAAATTAAAAACAAAATAATTAATTATCTCAATCAAAAAAAAAAATTAGCACGTATCGTCACTCTTGCGAAGTCGTTAAAGTCTTCACATACACCAGCACAGCACAGCGTCTATAGGGTGCTCAGCAATGTGCCAGCGAGATAGAGAGAGACGGACCAACCCTCAAGTATCCCCACTTGTTCACTCACTTGCCGCGAGAGAAAATGCGGGAGAACAGGTAGAGGGGAGAATAAGGTGCGAAAATCACCGAAGGTAAACGCAATTACCCGAAGAGGTGTGCGCGCGCGTTGTGGGCGGGGCGTACAATGATGAGGAAGACGCCGAGAATCGATTTTCCACCGACTCAACGATGCTAAATCGACACCCCCCACGACGCCATATTGGGCATTGAAAAATAAAGCCACGCGCGAAAAATGTTATGCGTTAATTTANACCAACCCTCAAGTATCCCCACTTGTTCACTCACTTGCCGCGAGAGAAAATGCGGGAGAACAGGTAGAGGGGAGAATAAGGTGCGAAAATCACCGAAGGTAAACGCAATTACCCGAAGAGGTGTGCGCGCGCGTTGTGGGCGGGGCGTACAATGATGAGGAAGACGCCGAGAATCGATTTTCCACCGACTCAACGATGCTAAATCGACACCCCCCACGACGCCATATTGGGCATTGAAAAATAAAGCCACGCGCGAAAAATGTTATGCGTTAATTTACAAGTTTAGATTAATTTTATGCACTCGCGACGACAGCCGCTGCCTGGGAAAAATGCTCGCGACGTTAACCACCGGTAACAGGGTGAAATAAACGCGCGAGATATGAGAAAAAATTTCGTTGTAAAGGCACGCGCACTCGCGAGGCACTTGTTGCACTGCCGCACTCCCTTTGAATTAATTAATTAAACGCGAATATCACGTCGGGGTCACCAATGTAGGATTTGCGATGGTCGGGAGTAACAAATCACTACTAAACGAATAAACAATTTAATAATATATTTATTCGCCGAAGCGTCGGTCTCAACAAGTACAATGAATATTGATTTGATACTCAGTTGCGCTCGATAGAATGGATGCCGATCAACTGCCAACGGCTCCTGTGCGATAGGACGCCGTGATAGAATAATTCGGTAGAGGCGCGAAATGTAATCCTCTATTATTGTGTTGGTATATCCGTGAGAGCACAGCAACGAAATACTAAATGCCTGAGGGTGACGTCAGACTGTCTCCTCAGCTAGGATGTAGCGAGGCGCTACATTTTGACATTTTCCCTTAAACTCACTACTTTCGTAGATATTCGCAAAATAACCTACAAATTTATTTTGCACTTTTCTCCAATTCCCCCTCCCAATAATTCGCAAATATCTTTGAAAAGAAGTGATTTACGAAAAAAAGTCACAAAAATTTTTCTGTAGCCCACAAAAATCTCCACAAAAAAGTTTTTATGACATTTTCCTGTGAATTCACTTGTTCAACAGATAATCACCTTTCACCACTTCACTCCTGCATTATTTTTTTTAAGAGAATGGAAGATGATCCTTAATAACGAAAATAATTAAATACTATTCGAAAGATATAAATTCCACCCTTATGATATCATTTGGCATTTTCCTCTTGTCGTTCTACATTATATATACGAACACAAAAAACGAAATGCTCCCAAAAGCATTGGCATTAATTTTTAACCATGATTCTCGTTTTTCAGAAGATCCTCCTCAGGGACTTCTATGTCAGTCACCATTTCCTCGTTTTCGTTATTGGCAACTTCTGAATTTTCTGTTGTCTCAGTCGTTGGTGAGATCGTCGAGGGCATTTCAGGGTTGGGGTCACAGTTCCCAACTGCTTCTTCCATTGATTGAGATATTTCTGCACTTTGAATTTCATTTGAGAGCTCATCCACTTGTTGCTGGGGTTCATTATCGTTTACTTGAGATTCTATTACATCTAGCTCTTCCATCACTACTTTTTCTCTTCCTTCAGATTCCTCTGTAATTAAATGAGATGAGAATTAGAGAATTAATGGAGTTTTTAGTTGAGATAATGAGAGAAGAATGTGGAGTTGATATCGAGGAATGATAATTGATTGGAATCTGTATGAATGAGAAAATTCATTGAGATTCGTTTGTTAATATCTTGTGACCTAGTGGATTTGGCGGAAAATATGAAAAATGCTTTATTGTAGAGAATTTTATGGGCTATAAAAAAGGTCTTCTGATATTTTCCTTCAAACCTGCTAATTTCTGGGATATTAATGAAATAAACTAGAAACAGATTTCACAATTCAGAAAATGGAAAAATGCATGAAAAATGACAGACCTGACTCCTACTCCATACAAACCTGAGTCGGTGTGAGCACATATTTTATCCCAACTAACCGGATTCGATCCGAACATGCACTGAGAGAGAAAAAACAAGATTCCAAAATTAAGTCTGACTTGTATCAAGAGCCTTGTATTTTGAAATTGCACATACTACCTATTAGATACCCAATTTCAATAATTTGAAATAACTTGTACAGTCAGTTGTCCTGGCTTAGTTCACAGTTAAATGGAAATAAAGTATTTTCTGGTTTTCAAGTACGTATCCCCCTGAATTGAATACATAATTAGTTCACACAGAATCGAAATTTTTATGATGATGAATTGTGAAGCTAATGGGATAATCATATTACTTGGGAGGAAAAAATTGGAAATCAAGTAATTGTATGATTATATCAAACTGGTAGTTGCTGCCTCATAAACGACAAATAACTGTCACAAATATTCTCCCTTTGAATTAATTATATCTTCCATCAGCACAACATTTGCACGTTATGTGATCGACGAACATTCGTATCCACCACAAGTACAACAATGCTTGAATTAGGAAATTCAAATTCTCGCTCCACTCTCCAAATATCTAGCACAAACTTTTCCATGCTTGGAAATTCCCAAAGAACGACTTTTTTGATGCAAATAGGATTTACTCGAGAGAAACCTATTTTTCCCACAGCGTGACACAGATTTGAGTCGAATCTGACATAGAACTGAAACAAATTCTACACCAGCCTGACTGAAGCTCAACACATATGTGATTCAAACTTAGTGAACTGAGTCGATGAGGGTCTCCTCGTTTCACTTCAAGTCTGTCTTCAGATAACAAAAAGCTTGTGTTAAGTTTAGTCTGGCTCTGTGTTCAATTTCGCTCAGGTCTGTGTTGAGTTTGTATAAGATATGCAATAATTTTGAGTTGGCTCTGTATCCAGTTTGACTCAGATCTGCGTCAGGCGTAGCACAAGCATGTATCAAGTTCCACGCGAACAGGAGTCACGTTCAACCATACCGATAATTGCCTGAATCATCATTAGGATTTCATCTGAAGCTCACGCCGGCTTACTGCCATCCTAAGCAGGACAGCTGCTCAACCGCTTCAGTTCATTCAACACGGAGGTATTCAATTAAACATGTACACCAGATATGAGATGGAAATGATTTCAGTTGGACACTCTTAGAGTGTGAGACAAAATTAAATCTAAAAAGATGTCCAAATCTGCCTGTGGTAATACTTAAAAATGATATTTTTGGTGGCCAGTTATCACTTACCTCTTGTACCATATCCCCACATCAACACCACATGATTAACCCCCAACCTCAATTCTTCAACTTCACACGGTTCAAAATCTGACAGTTTGGATATTTGTCTGGTTCGGTTTCCACGACATTCCGCTACGGTTCCGTGGAAAATTTTAGTTAAATCCAAATCCGAGGCCTGGTTATGAGAGTGCTTGGCTGAATATGATTTTTTCATGTTTTATTTCAAAGTTCAACTTTGGCTGGATTTTTCTATTTTTTGAAGCTGAATCACCTGAAAAATCGACAAATCACCTTAAAGGGCTTCATTTGTTCTGCAAATTGTGGTGTATTGAATGCAATTTCGTTAAATTTTCATGAAGTTATTGGTGATTGTATTACTTTTGAACGTCAAGTCACACCCTAAAATTCGCGTTTTTAATCCATTATTGGAGCTTTGCACTTGACCAATGAAGATTTATTGCACAACAATTTGGAGATCTCAGCATCTTCACTCCATTGAATTTCGTATGTCACAAATTCAAAGTTTGCCATTTTTTACCGTTTTGTCTTGAGTTACTGTCTTTTGGCTTACTCATTATCAGAACTTTCATGTCAGTTAAGATTATTAAATAAGGTTTAAATTGAGAGGAGATTCATTCAGTTTCGAGAATTTTTGAGAAAGTTATATGAGTTTTTGCAAACAATTGATTTTTTAATGTTTTAATAAAAATTCAACTTTGGTTATGTTTTTCAATTTTTTTGAGTGAAATCAGCGGACAAATAAATATATTGTTTTGAAAGGCATTATTCTGTCTTCAAATGGTGATGTATTGAATAAGATTTGGTTGAAATTTCATGAAGTTATTGCAGATTTTTTCCCCTTTTGAACGTCATGCAACATAATGAAATTCGGATTTCTCATCCATTATTGGATCCTTGCACTTAGCCAATGAGGCTTTATTGTACACCAATTTGAGTATCTCAACGAGGTCTTCCTGTGATTTTGGTTACTACACATCCACTAAAATTGGCAAAAATTGACTGCAAAAAATTGATTGAAGAATCAATTTCATGCAACCTGGCTAACGTGCATGTAGCGCACGTTTCGCCTAGTCCTATCGTAAAAAGAAGAAAGGAAATCGATCTCAAAATATCTCGGAAATCTCGAATAAGCGTAAGCGTAAGACTGAAACGGAAGCTCCACTACGTGAGGAGATGAGAAGGCGCGTGCGCAGCACGCGCGGCCGATCTCGTTCTCTAAAAAAGTGGAGAGTAGACAGTTGCCCCGTAATACACCTTCAAACCCAACTCCCCACTCTTTAAAAAGTGGAGAACAGAGAGTAAGCCCCGTGTTTCAAAATGTCTGAAAGTTTGGGAATTTTTTAAAATTTTACCATCGTTCAAAATTTTTGAAATTTTTGAAATTTTTGAAATTGAAGATTACCCGACAACCAACTTCATGAAGACATCAATAATGAAGTTCATAACAATTACCCACGTCACTCTTCTTTTCCTTCGGTGGGTAGGAAAATTCGAGCTCAACTCTAAAAAAGCAGAGGAGTCGTTTTACGAAATCGAAAAGATAAAGTCTAATTCTTAGGAGGTATTGCTCGCGAAGTTGGCTGGTAATTGCATTGAGTTCCGAGAAATATAAAGACATTTATTGTTGATCTTACTAAACCGGTGGGGGGGCGCCACTGGCCATGGAAAGTGTATAGTTGTGTTTTATGTGATTGCTTTAATTAACCTTTTTCTTGGGTTTTTGCTTTCTTTGTTATAAAGTTGGTTCCGAGCATATGGTGCGCTAAAGTACCAGCAACATTTTAAGCTATAAATTTTCGTCAGAAGTACCACCCCGTAGTCAAGTTCTGAGAGTTTCTCTGTGGTTTCTTCCGTTTGGGGTTAAGGCATGGACAGACGACTGGAGAATTTGGGCAATGCCGGGTAAAGTGAGTGCAAGTGAGACACCTGCCGCCATCTCCTGCCCCTCGAGCAAACTACTGGCACCTCCAATTTTAATTCTCAGTGACCCGCCGGCAATAAAGGTCTCTGTGTGTACACCAACTCCAATGTGTCAGGAAGGACTCACTCCTTTCAGATTGGCTAAGATAAACAAGTCTGATTCGACTAAAATAAGGAAGACGAGGAGCCGTTCGAACTCTTGCAAAAGGAAATTCGACTCTTATGAAAAAACATCTGAAAATATTATTACCCTGCTCCCCAAGAGACTCTTCAGTACCCCTAAGACTCTCTTAACGCGTGGATTCTCGGAAGGAATGGGCTCAAGTAACACTAAGTCTCCTCTTGCCTCTATCCTGGACCCCACGAGCAACAGTATGTTTTCACTCGGTACAAAAGTACTCCAGGATTCCTCTGAGATGTCTGCCATTTATGAACAACAGCAATATCCAGGAGTTCTTCCAGTGGGCACCGTGGATGCTAGTAAGCCTCCCACCCTGCAGGATGTAATGCTTCTCCTCCATAAAATAAACAATGATAATGTTGTCAGGGACAAACAACTGAGGGATGAGATGAGCAAGGGTAATAAGTGTTTAATGTCTGAGAAATCCAATATAAATGAAACTATCGCTAGTATGAAGAGCGAGGGCTCGAAAGCAGAGGAGCAATCTACTGAAAAATTCGCCAAGTTAGAGGAGGAAATTAGAAAATGCAGGCAGAAATTGGAGTCACAGAAGCCACCCAGTGATCTCAATCTCCATCTCGAGAATCTGGAGGCTGAAGTGCTTTCTCTCAAAAATGCCCAAGGGGTAGGCTCGCAACATACCAACTCTGATCTTCTTCGCAAAGTAATTGAACTGGTGCAGTCTATGGAGAGTAAAGAACGTGCAGCTCGTCGCCTAAACATCGTAATTCGCGGTTGGAAAGAGAATAGCCCTCCGTCAGCTCCTGAAATTGAAGAGTTCTTGTGCAATAATTTTGAACTCAATTCCCCCTGCACTGACGAAATACAACTCATTGGAAAGGACAAAAAAATTGCCCTGGTGAAGCTCAAAGTCTTCGAAGAGAAACTGAAGATACTACAATCCAAAAGGCAGGTTTTGAAAGACAAGAGTATCTTTATCGGTGGTGATCACACGAAAAAGGAGAGAGAGACGCAATCTAAACTGAGAGAGATTGCTACAGCTGAGAGACGTAATAACCATCAGGTCAAAGTGAGTTTTGGGAAAATTATCATACATGGAAAGGTGTGGGTGTTGGAGCCCTCGTCTAATTCATTGGTTGAGCAGAAATCACAGACTTCCAACAATTCACGGGGGCCCTCGCTCCCTTTTCTGAATGCTCCTCATTCAGGACTGGGTCCGCCAGGCCCTCGAATACAATAAAAAAAGCGAAGAACCTCAAGTTCGCATTTTGGAATGTGAAGGGCATTAAAAACATCGCTCAGTTCCCGAATCCGACAGATTTTGGCATCATTGGGATGTCGGAGACGCATCTTCTGTTTGACTGGAAAAAACCGCCAGCCATCTTCAGTGATTTTCACTGTGTGTCATCAGCTGCTGTGAAATTTGGGTCTACAAGAGGCAGACCCAGTGGTGGGCTCATGGTTCTGGTCAACAAGCTTTTTGATTGGTGTTTTTTATTTTTTACAGAGAGTAGACATTGAGCCTGCTTTAGAATTACTGCAGAGTAAGCTAGATTTTTTTCTTACGTCATACCCGTGTGCCAATGTTCTACTGGGGGGCGATTTTAATGCACACATTGCAGATGATGGGGTTATCCCTGATGAGTTACTTGACGATACGAATTTAGCTAAACAGAGAACTGCCAGCAGGATTGATAGGTGTAATAGAGGTATCTTACTTCAAGACTTTATGGATAGTAATGTTGTTTTCTGCCTTAATGGTCGCTCGTTGGGGGACTCACCAGCGAGAATTACTTTTGTGTCTCCAATAGGAAACAGTATAGTGGATTTTGTGTGGGTAAACGCCTCTGGGCTGTCGGTAATCGATGATTTTGAAGTTTTGGTCATATCTACGCTTTCTGGTCATTTTCCTGTTGTAGCCACGCTGGCGATCTCGTGCTCTCTGGGCTGCTGGGTCCGCTGTCGAGCTTCCATTAACCTCAAGGCTCTCCTGGAAATGTTGTAAGAAAGAGAAGTAGATCGCAGAAATGTTCAATTCAAACAGACTGAAGTTTGATTTTTCGAGCTCTGATATTGTACAACAATCGATCAATCTTAAATCAGCCATTACGGAGGCTGCGAAAAAATGTGATTTAATCAAGGTGACAGGAGCTCGGAAGCAGGCTCTGCCTGCGGGAGATAGAGGTAAGGTTTGGTTTGATTCGGAGTGCCGAATATTAAAAGATTCTGTGGAACAACATCTGATTGACTTCAAAAATTCAAATTTTTCGAGCACCTTTGGAACTAAATACTTTGAAGTCAAGAAGAGATATGCCAATTTAGTTAAGAGTAAGAAAAGAAAATACGAGGATTTTATTACGGACACACTGGCGTTTGCGAGAAATGCGGCTGAGTTTTGGGATTGCATTAAAAAGCTGAGGCCTTTCACGTATACACTCCCATGCATGTCGCTCGCAGAATGGTATAATTTTTATATTAATATTACGCCTTCTAAAGTGAAAATTGAGATATTTTTCCCGGTGTATTCTAACCCTCTGTTGGATGCTCCTTTCACTAATGAAGAGATTGTGCGCAATGTCCTGAGTTTAAAAAATGGGAAGGCGGCCGGCCCTGATGAAATTGGGAATGAATTTATTAATAATCTTCCAGGTAATTTGCTATTATATATAGAGGTTTTTTTAAATAAAATCTTAGAGGCGGAATTGGTTCCCGAGTCATGGGGGTCTTCAGCGCTGACAATGCTCTATAAAAAGGGCGATAAATTCGATCCTTTGAATTATCGAGGCATTGCCCTTTGCAACTGCCTAAGTTGTTTACCCAGATCTTAAGGAACAGACTGCAGATGTGGGCTGATGCTGAGTGTATTCTGGAGGAAAGTCAGGCAGGTTTCCGACCTGAAAGAAGTTGTTTGGATCAGATATTTGTCTTACAGTCTGCTACTCAGCTGCAACTGCGCCTGGGGTCTAGAAAAGTTTTCAGAGTTTTTGTAGATTTTCGTCGCGCCTTTGACTCGATCCCACATGAAAAACTCTGGCCTAAACTAATCCATTTAGGAGTCACCTCTAAGGTGGTTAAAATAATTAAATCGTTACATGATAATGTGTCTGTTCAGGTGAAATCAGGCGGTCAACTCTCAGATCCCTTTCCAGTTACCTCAGGAGTTCTCCAGGGTGAGTCGTTGAGTCTTCTCCTGTGTATTTTGTATATTTCTGACACGGAGGAATATCTACGTGGTCTCGGGTTCAGAGGTGTGAACATAGACGATCACTCGGATGTCCTATTGTTGATGTATGCGGATGATCTAGTCATTTTAGTGGAGTCTGAATTTTTCTTGCAAAAAATTTTGTGTGCCCTGGATTCTTATTGTCCGTTAAACGGATTAACTGTAAATGCTGACAAAACCAAGGTTATGATTTTTAGGGAAGGGGGCAGATTGAGCCCTAACTTAAAGTTCACATACAAGGGTGGTGATCTGGGTATTTTCTCTTCCTATACATATTTGGGTATCCCTGTAAGTAGCTCCTCTCTAGGACTTAGCAGCAAAAGATGGGGTGGTGAAAGCGAAGCAGGCGAGTGGGGTTGTCCTTGCACTGTTGGCTCGCGGAAAGTGTGACTCGTGGACTAGTATGCTTAAATTGTTTGAAGTCATAGCCAAGACAACCCTTCTTTATGCTTCCCCTGCCTGGTCTCTCGGGTACCTAGACCTTCTTGAATCTGCCCAGTCAAATTTCATTAAAACACTTTTGCTTCTCCCCAAAAATACTCCAAACTGTGCACTGAGACTGGGAACAGGATTATTGAGAGTGGAATATGCGGTCTGGTCTGCAACTCTTAATTACATTATCAAAATTCTCAAAATGGATGACCACGGTCTCCCAAAAATATGTTTGAAGAGACTGATTGAGCTTGCCTCGAACCCGAACCCGCACAGAGATACGGTCAAATTCAAGAAGTTTAACTGGGCCTCGCGAATTATGGATTTTCTTACTCGTGTAGATGCGGTGGATCTATAGGGTAATTTCGAGG
>NW_021681420.1:35237-51251 GCF_001412515.2 Diachasma alloeum
CTGTTGGCTCGCGGAAAGTATGACTCGTGGACTAGTATGCTTAAATTGTTTGAAGTCATAGCCAAGACAACCCTTCTTTATGCTTCCCCTGCCTGGTCTCTCGGGTACCTAGACCTTCTTGAATCTGCCCAGTCAAATTTCATTAAAACACTTTTGCTTCTCCCCAAAAATACTCCAAACTGTGCACTGAGACTGGGAACGGGATTATTGAGAGTGGAATATGCGGTCTGGTCTGCAACTCTTAATTACATTATCAAAATTCTCAAAATGGATGACCACGGTCTCCCAAAAATATGTTTGAAGAGACTGATTGAGCTTGCCTCGAACCCGAACCCGCACAGAGATACGGTCAAATTCAAGAAGTTTAACTGGGCCTCGCGAATTATGGATTTTCTTACTCGTGTAGATGCGGTGGATCTATAGGGTAATTTCGAGGTGGAGGATTGGCGGAAGAATAGAGACGGGATACTTGGGAGGCTCAAACAATCTCTACTAGAGCGTGATCTTGTTGACTGGAATAAAATTATTCACAAAGTGCCGATCCCTAGAGACATTTCTGGTGCAGCTTCTCTGTATATTCTGAAAAGGTTCCCGATCGCTTTCACTAGAATAAAAGCTCAGTTTCAATATTGCCAACCAACACAACTGCAGGTTTATTATTGATGGAAATGTTTATATAATTAACCCTATGGGGTTATGCAGCTGCTTTGCGTTGAGAGCGCCTGAGTCTGTGCATCACATCCTCCAGTTCTGTCCTCGCTATGAAGCCATGAAAGCTGAGTATCTTTATCCTTGTCTGAAGGCTTTCACTTCTCAGGGTTTCATTGAGTTACTTGATAGTCCAAAAAAGGCTGATACCAGAGCCTTATTTCTGTTTTTGGCTAGCGCGTTGGGAGCCAGGGAGGCGGTCTTGCAAGGGCAGAATTCGGGGTTTGTTAGACCTGACCAGCTCATCACCAGATTTCTTATGGAGGTAGCGCAAACTCCAACTGTTTAATTTCTTCTTTGCAATATGCACAGTATTTTTTCTTTTAATAGGGCTCAATAGGTATTATGGGTTGTAAAATGGAGGCGCATTTCTGTTGATACGAAATTATAATGTGGGAGTCAGTCTATTTGTGTTGGTAGTCTTCATAAGATTCCGCAGCTCAACTCAATTGTTAAACTCTTTCTTACTCCTACTTTTATTTATGTATTCATTTTATTATATTAAGATAGTATTTTAGAATTTGTCACATATCTGTATATACTTTGTTTTTTTATTTTATTATGGCCCCCCATGCAATAGGATGTATCTCCCTTTAAATGCATTAAATAAAAAAAAAATACTAAACCGGTGTTATGTCCGAAGGATTTTTCAGGCGAGAAAATCCTGAGTTTAGAAACTGATTTATTCGTTGAATTCATTCATTGGACTCTAATGGTTCAGGTATCAAGGACTCCTTGGTTAACAATAAAAATAAAGTGCGATAAAATGTTTCTTATCGCGTTTTCCCGAGTGTTAATGAGCAATTTGTTTATTCTGCACTCTTACCTTGTTTTCTTCTTAGGTAATGGGAACGGAAATTTCAGATTTTATATTCCGAAGGGATATTTGAAATGATTTAAGCGAATTTCTCGAATGTGTAACACCTTTAATTGTTTGTTTTAACCAGTTAATCCAAGTTTACAATGTCAGGCGAAATTTGAAGTTGGTTCAATTTGATTGATTTTCCGTGAATCACAAAGTTCAAATTTTACAGCAATATATTACTTAAGATTTACTTACAAGTTTTCTGCTTATTGGAGATGTAATCCCTAATAGATGGAAATGTCGTCCCAGACACTTATTACAATTTCTCTCTTTAAAGTATTTTTCCGTTCACAATGTTCTTTAGTATTTTTAAATTAAGGATCCGAATTATTTATAAATACACACACACTTATACCGTAAGGCGTTTGGAGTCGCAAAAGCCTTATTGGTTCGTACGCATGATTTTAAAAGCCGAAAGAGTGTATCTCTTCTTTTTATGATACTAGAGAATGTGAAAATTCTCGTCAATTTTGATAACTCGAATTTCCGAATTTCCAAAATCGATCAACTCTCGGTAGCGATCGTCAGCGCTCAGGAGACCACCCTCGAAATTCAGTTCACTGATTTCTGTTGGGAGCTACGACGAAAGATTGACTTTTTCCGACTTGGTACCGAAAAACCCGAATTACCGAAGATTGGAGAACGTATTCGTTCCCCGGGTTTTCCACGACTGAGTTTTTCTTTTATCGATTGTAGTTTTTAAGTTTTTAATTTAGGCATTGGCTTTATGGGGTGGGAGTTGGTGATTTGCAGGTTTATGACGAAAATTCGACGTGGAACACCTGTTCATGTGATCGAATTTTCGCTGATTCCACTCCTGGGGTTTTGGAACTTATTGGACTTTGAGGTGGCCTGAGGAATTTAGCGCGATGTTGAAATTGCCTGTCGGCAATTTCGACATCAGTTGTTCCGAAAAGAGTTGTTGGAGTGTGTTTTATGTTCATTTTCAGATTGGGGGCGGTTTAGGGGTTGTTGTTTTTTAGGGTTGTTTGGGCTTGCCGGAAGGGTCTTGATGATTCGAATCATTTTTGTTAAGGACGTTTTTCTAAGTAACCCGTTGTTTGGGTGTTGCATAGATTGTTACTTAGTTATTGTTTATTTAGCTAGCTCTTTTATTTATGGACGGAATGTCAAAATTGTCGGTTTGTTTTGATCACTCAATTCATTTTGGCATATAGAAGCCTTCAACAAAATTAGTGCGCGTTCCTCAAATAACAAGAATTTGCGTTTATGTTCGCGGAAGAACTCAATGGATGCTTTCGATCGTAATTACCTTCGGAATACTATAGTTTCTCATAGGCTAACCAATCTAAAAATCCGCGCTATCTAATGTAAATTAAACATTTTTAAAAGTGTGAGTAAAGACGTAGAATTAATTAAATAAGTGAATAACCATTGGAAACTAGTGAAATTTTGAGAAACAAGTGTAGAAATAAGTCTAGGATGTCTTCCAGTGCGTATATGCAATTTTCGATTGAAAAAAATTCGATCTGTCACTATCGAATCCCATGAATAAATATGAAATTAAGAATATTAGATACTGCTGTGCATTCTTATCATCCAGCAATTGAATGGAAAAGATAATTATATTATCATTCACTACAATTATTCTAATAAATGACATCACACTTGATGATAAAATAATAGATGAAATAATTAATATTCAATATATTTTTGCATGTAGGAATTTAAATTAAATTTCCCGCAATGACAAGTCCAGGGATCTACCTTGTCAGAATGGAGATGAATCACAAAATTTGATTGAGTATTCAATCACAGGAATATTTATATTTTGTGACCGTAGGCTGAGAGACGACGCTGTTAGAGCCTGATCGGTCTGTCACCTCGGGACCGTCGTGCTGTACACACGTTCGGAAAGTTGTCTGATTTTATTTCATTTGTTTTTGGGTACCCACATTTATTCCTGAGAGGGAGAGGAACCATTTTATTTAGATATTAAAAAGATAAGTACTTGTGCAGAAGGTAATATATTTTTCCCGTCTTTCTAAAATTGATCGATCATAGGGATCATTTTAGGATTTATTGTGAAAAAGATAACTTTGCGGAAATTATTTCTATTATAATCGACTACTCATCTATTGAACACGTGACAAAGTTTAATACTATTAAACAAAATTGATATGACAGTAAACAAAAAATCGTAGAATTTAAAAATATTTGATCAATAATTTTTGATTAAAAATCGATTTAATTATGAATATTGTATTTTATAAAAATTTATTTAGAATTTTTGCCTTATTATTGATCATGTATAATCTAATATCCTTCTTGAACAAAATTGAATTTAATTTCGTCATTGTTTTCAAATTTTACCTCGAGGAAATGTATGATTATTGTGATTTATTTCTCCGAGTTATCATAATTATTGGAATCGCCTTCTTCGAAATATATTTGTCAGGTATAGTCAATAATAATATTCTGGTATTTCGATTGATCAGAATTTTATATTTTGCGATACTCTCTCCACAGTTTTTGTCAATTTTGAAGGAATTATTTTCTAATAAAAATTTGATGGATTAAATTGAAATTAAAAGTGTGATGATTCCAATGAAAGAAAAAATCATTAAATTAAATGGCGCCCGACGGTAAGGCAGAACGTTCGTATGATTTCTCTTTGTATTGATGAGTCCGGTAGATACTCGGTCGCAAGCAAAAAAGAAAGCAAACGGCAACCTTGATGAATTAAATCAAGTAAATACACCAAAGAATAAGAATAAGTCGAACAGAAATAAATCAAAAATAAATAAAGACACCAAAACTAATACTCCTTCGAATAATTATAGAAAAATAAAATCAGATAAATTCAAAATGACTTTGACACAAGAGGAATTAGAGGCGGAATGGAATAAACTGAGAGAGGAACGTGAACGCACTGAACAAGTCACTCGAGAGCTTGAGGACCTGAGGAAAAATTTAATGGAACTTCGTGATCAACTGGCAGTCCAGCAGCAACAATTGGCACAACAAAACGCCAATCCACAACAACAACCAAATGGACCGGGTGGTGCATTGCCAGCCAACAATGCGAACGCTAATATTCGCAATGGACCGATCCAACCGCAGCCACTACCACAATAACAACAAGCTCGCGTCGATGACAGGCAAGTCAATGGTTTGGTAACACATTTACAATACTCACACATTCGCTTTAATCAGCCGAAATTTCTTGAAGAAGCGAATCCTCATGATTTTCTTGAGGATCTTGAACGGTTTTTATATTTAAAAATATTCCGGTGGAAGGGAGGCTTTTATTATTACATGCATGTTTTAAAGGGAAGGTTGATAAGTGGTATCGGACAGAACGATATAAATTCAATTCATACGAACAGTTTAAAGAAGCATTTCTCAAAGAGTTTTATTCTACTCCATTTAAAGTATAATTCAAAAATCGTTGGGCAGCACGCCGATATAACTTGAAAGACAGATCTCTTCACTCGTATTTCTGCCAACAATTACACGAAACACGACACTTCGACCCTCCGTTGAGCTCCTATGAAATAAATTTTACCATAATTCAACAATTACCTTCGCGGATTAGGGGGATGGTATCGTCCGTGGATTTTAACGACACTGATGCATTAGCCCGTACACTCACCCAGATTGACAGTTCTCAGGAGGATTTAAACTCCCAAGAGAAAAATAAAGAGTGGCGGGCACCTTCGAAATTTCATGAAAATAATGTTCATAAAGTTAACAGTCTACGGGCGTCGAATCCACCTAATTCATATTCTTATCAGGGGAACAATCATAATAATACACAGCCCAGCAATGATCAAGGACACGGTCAGGTAAATTCTAATCAACAACACCTCGACTTCCGAAACTCTCGCGACCGATCGATATTAAATTATAACGCACTAACACGACCATCGGGTGTACAAAACAACTTTCATTTTTAATTGCCAGACGTTAGGGTTCTCCCACCGTCTGCAAATTCGTGGAATCAAGTGACAGATAGCCAGGCTCGTGACAACTCTATCGGTGCAAATAACCCGCAGCCCTTTAATCATTTAAACTAGTGAGGGGCACGGTGCGGAGGGAAAAGGCATCGTGCCGAGGTCAATTTGATTTTGTGGATAAATTAGAAAAAGATATCGAAGGAGATTGGACACAAGCAAATAAGCCTAGAGCCACAATTGAAAGATGTCCTCATATTAATTTACATATTTTTGATAGCCCGATAGAAGCGTTAGTTGACACGGGCAGTCAGGTTACGTGCATCGCGGAAGCACTTTATGTTACAATTAAAAATAAATTTTCTATCAAAGAACTTCCGGTCAGTAACATTCAAATAATGTCCGCAGTGACGAAAAAATGTACCGCAGTAAGGAAACAAGTGTTGTTAGAGATGAGGATTGACGAAATTAGAATAAATTACGTATTCTTAATCATTCCGTTTCTAACGAGTGAACTGATTCTTGGAAATAATTGGTTACAGGACCAAAGGGCTGTAATTGATTATGATGAGCACAAAATGAAATTATTGGGGAGGGATCTCTCGGCGGGGGCGGTTTCGTTCGGACGAGCGGCATTCGGCGGGTATCTGTCTCATCTGAACGGGGGTGACTCTGGAGTCCAAACGTTAAAACTCATTTTGAGTGACGATTTATTGAATTCTAACCATTCTATGTTAAAAGAATGTCAAAGTTCAGAGTTCTCGCGTCAAGTTCAGAAAGATCAATCTAAACAGAAAACTCAAGTACAAAATAGCTAAAATGTTAGAGATTGGAGTAATCGAATTATCGACTAGTGCATTTTGTAACCCGTTGCGGATAGTAATGAAAACAGAAGGAGCCGTTCGTCTGTGCTTAGATGCACGTGTTTTAAACTACCTAATAAAAGGAGATAACGAGTCTCCTCCTCTGATTAATGAAATTATGCAGCAATATGATAAGAAGAATAATCTCAGTACACTTGATCTAACTCACGGTTATTGGCAAGTCTCGTTGGAGGAGGAATCACGACAATATACAGCATTTTTATTTGACGAAAAATTGTACCAATTCACTAGAATCCCTTTTGGATCAAAAACTGCTGGGAGTGGGTTCATGCGAGCAATCAGGATGGCTTTAGGGAGCGAATGTCATGAGTTCTTGACTTGTTATGTAGACGATTTATTAATAGCAAATGAAAATTTTAGTGAACATTTGAAGGGTTTGGAATTTGTCTTTAGTAAATTACTACAGTACAATTTTACTTTACGTATAAAAAAGGCGCGTTTCTGTCAACCCGAAGTGTCATTTTTAGGATTTATTTTGAGCCCACAAGGAATAAGGCCTAATAATAAGAAGTTGGAGAGTATTGTAATTTTCGACGAACCGAAAAATCAGTTAGAATTACAGAAGTTCCTTGGACTTTGTCATTATTATCAGCAGTTCACTCTAAATCATTCAAAATATATTGATCCATTTCGCAAATTATTAAGTAAAAATAGTCCATGGGAATGGAGCGAGTACTATTCTGAAGCTTATCGCCAGTTAAAAGAGAATTTTGCAAGGGTCATTCGTCTATCCCATTATGATTTAACTAGTCCTTTCTATGTTCAAACAGACGGGTCTGACGTGGGGATTTGTGGTGTCTTATATCAAATAGATAATGAACAAAATCACAGAGTAGTTTCAATTGTAAGTCGATGCCTCATTCCCGCGGAAAAGAATTATACTACAACAGAAATAGAACTATTAGCGATCGTTGATGCCGTGGCGAAATTTCGAGTTTATTTAATTGGTTGATTGTTTCACATAATTACTGATCACCAAGCCCTTACATTTTTAAATAAAACACAGTTTTTGGGTGCTGGACTCTGTCGATGGAGTTTGCTTCTCCAAGAGTATGATTTGTCTGTATCTCATTGTTGTGGAAAGGATAATATTATTGCGGATTTTTTTTCTAGAAACCCTCAAGGTAAATTTGTGAAGCAAAGTCAACAGCAATTCATCATATCAACGTTATCATGGCATGATGAGGAGACGTCCATCTATTATGCTCATGATGCGTTGATTATGATTTGCAAAGTTGAATTGGAACCAAATATCTTTCGAGAATTGAAAAAAATTGAACAATTACTAAATGAGGATGAAAAAATTCATTTAATGATTCAGGGAGGGAACAGAAAGAATAAAACTCAAGAATTTAACCAGTATGAGGGAATTTGGTTTCACAGAAAATCAAATTCTAATACTTGGTGTTTTATGGTACCTGAAGCACTTCAGACTCTTTTAATTAAAACTGAGCATGAAAGACTAGGACAGTGTGGGGTGTTTAAAACGAACTGTCACTTGCGAAAATTTTATTACTAGAGAAATATGGCGAAAGATGTGAAAAAATTCATTAGAGAATGCGATCTCTGTCAAAGAGTAAAGTATACATCACAGTCTTCTGTAGGGGAATGGAAACATGTGGAGGCTAGTGAGCCAGGGTATCTAGCGACCATTGACTTTTATGGACCTCTTCCACAATCAGTCGGGGGCGTTCAATATATATTGGTTATCGTTGACGGATTTTCGAAATTGGTACGTCTGTATCCCATTAAAAGAGCCACAACACGTATTGTGTTGAAAAAGTTATGCGAAAATTAATTTGAGGACGTGGGGAAACCCAAACGAATTCTTTCTGACAATGGAACCCAGTTCACTTCCCCCGTGTGGAAAAATACATTAGAAAAAATGGACATTCGTGTAATTTTCTCTTCGATCCGGCATCCCCAATCTAATCCCACGGAACGGATCATGAGAGAGTTAGGAAAATTGTTTAGAGTTTATTGTGCTGACCAACACACTAAATGAAGAAAACACATTAAGACAATAGAAGAATTATTAAATCTGACAACTCACAGCAGTACAGGATTTGTCCCCTTCGAATTACATTATGGAAAGGAATCCATCAATAAAATTAAACAAATAATAAAATCTCCCCCAACAACACCAGTTCCACATAAATTACAAATAAAATTAGCCAGGGAAAATTTGCTTAAACATTTTTCGCAACGAGGAAAACAACAACGAAGGAAATCTCAAATTCATTATAAAATTGGTGATCAAGTGCTCTTGAAGGTACCATATATCTCAAGTCAGAGTGACAGAGTTACACACAAGTTTTTCCATATTTTTGAAGGTCGATTTAAAATTGCTCAAATGAAAGGACCAAACGCCTTCGTTCTGTCGGATAATGATGATGTAAATAAAATCAAAGGCACCTACAAGCGTCTGAGTGTAAGAAAGTATTACCAATCCAGAGACTGAGTGTCGGGTCACGTGAATCTCTCAGTTGATTTCCTGGAAACCGGATTTGATGAAATGAAGAAAAATAAATATTCTTCTAGATGATGTGTGAACTCCCTATAAATTATGTAAGATTATTAATTTTCAAATAGATTTACCCATTACTATGACGTGATCACTTTGTGATAAAATAACCAGTATTATTATGTATAAATTCAATAATTTTTATTATTATTATGTCAAATGCTAATAGAAAAATAATTAATTCCAAATCATCTGTTTTGAAAAATTTAAAAACTTTAATGATAGGAAATTGAAACGAGAGAAATATACAGACGAGAAAAATATATTTTTAAATATTGAAATCAATTATAAAGGCTTTTCTGACACTATTATAATGAAAGAGAAGAAAAAATATACATATTCAAAATAACGACAAAAGGTAGGAGTGGGAAATGAATTGAAGGATCATTTACCGCCTGAGTATTTTGTGCAAATAAGTGAAAACTTTATTGGCACAAAATGGGGGATATTGTAGGAATTTTAAGTGTAGTTGAATTTCCCACAATTCAAAATATAGGAATCTACTTTTCCATACAGGTGAAAGTAGTCCCAAAATTCATGATCGAGTATTCAATCACACAAATATTATTATTTGTGACTGTAGGTCGGGGGACGACGCTGTAAGAGCCTGTTCGCTCTCTCGCCTCGGAACCGTCGTGCAGTACACACGTACGGATTATTTTTCGTATTTTTTTTTGTTTCGTTATTTGGGTACCAATAATTTTTCAGAGCCTGAGCAACTCATTTATATTAATCATTCATCAGATAAGTACTTGTGCACACTTTTAAATATTTTTCTCGTGTCATCACTGATCGATCATAGGGAATAAAATTTTCTATTAATTATTAATTTCGGTATTTTTATGACAATTTACAAAAGATAACGAATAATATAATACCAAAGCCATGCGGTTTATCTGTGACGAATCATTTGATAAAAGAATTTTGCTGTGAACTATCAATTATTTTTCATCATTTATTGGGCTAGAAATGATTAAAGGAATATTATCATGGATTTTGTGTTTCTAAAAAATTTATTTATGACATTTATTTTTCCAATATTTTGTTATTTTGTGATCTCACTTCTGAACAAAATTGAATTCAGTTTCAATATTATCTTCAAAATTTACATCTAAGTGAGTATAAATTTGTTAATGGATTTTTACTATGTATGAATTTCTGGACATTTTTAGATATTTAATTGCTTTCATGGTGATTTTTGGGTTTGATGATTTTTGGTCTCGCATCCGCATTGATGATTTACTTCTGTTTCGATTGGTATTGGTTCTTTTGGCACTGAGCAGCTTCTCGAACTTTCTGTCTTTTATATATTCGTAATTATATTTAGAAATGGAGATAAATTAAAAATATAAATGTGGTGATAAACGTTCTAGAGAAAAATCATTACAAGCAGGTAACCTCATGAATATAAATGTTTTCGTTACGGGTGAGTTTCCGATATCTCTCCTTTTATTGGACACGAAATAGTACATTTCATCAAATCAAATCCCCCACGTGCAAGAATGCCTTCCGAACCGAAGGCGAGGATGGTAAGCACGTGGGAGACGGTGATACATTTTCCATGGCGAGGCGTGAACGATATTCTCCGTGTCGCGGTACCTGAAACCCCAAAAATGAGGTTTTTCAGGTCCCACGACACGAAAAATATATTTATTAACAAATGAATACTTTCCATGGAATGATTTTTCGTCGAATTTCAATATTGCCTGCGACGTAGAAAGATGAAATGATCTGTGACAATTGAGCATTATAGGCTATAATTAACGACGATTGGTATCGGTCATTGTTATATGATCCCATTAGTGAGTTCTCAAGATATATAAAAATAAATGGAAATAAACACTGGCTAGAACGGTAATTACTGATCGCTGCATGCAATTTTCTTTCAATCTATCCGATTTTGTTTCGAAATATACAGTCAATGTAAAGTTTCCATTCGCTTACTAAATGTACGCTCATTGTACGAAATCTCTTACCCATCGAACCTCGTGGCTGTGATTGATTCAAATTGTGAGCCATGTCCTTCAAACGCCTCCGACAATCTGCAAATTCATCGAAAAAAAATGTTCATAAAAATGTTGAAGAGATAATCATGTGAGGAAATAATAAATTACAAAGCTAAACTATGTGTGGACTCAACTTAAAATTCACCTATTATAAGGGCTATAATTAAAAATCATGTTAAGAGCATTTTTTAAGATATGGGTCTAAACGGTCATCGAACTGACCATGGTATATAATTTATACAATTCGATGAGGTTATATTTTCGAATCGGAATTATTCATTTTTTTATTCACTTACTGTGATGAATAACGAGGGAAGCCAGTCGAGAACGACCATTATGCACAATAGAAATATTCCGGTTTTTCTTCTTCAGTGGAAGACTCTCAGTGAGACGTACAATATATGTGTATGTGCGCGTTTCGTTAAATCTTAATAGTAAAAGTGAATACATCGTTCATGACTTATTTCTGATTTTCAGACATACGGAAATTACCATCGGTCTGTGAACTAATACGATATTGATGGAACTTTTTTTTCAATGTAAAATATCGATCACATTGCCACATTCACAAAATGGCAACTGGAATACTGACCAGAATGAAGTTACAGAAACTGAACTAGTAGTTTTCATCAGATTCATCAGAAACGGAAAGTCCCTAGTTGATGATGGGTTGCCTCTACTATTGTTTTAACGACATGAAGTTTCCCTAGAGAATACGACATTACCTATACGATACAAGTGGGCTAAATGATCGAAAACTCATAACTTGTTTTCTGGTGAAAGATCTACAAGTTTTTTGACAAAGCAAATATCTATTTTCGTCACCAGGCCGAAAAAAAATTTCTGACGAATGTGAGGGTTGCAGACCCAGGCGAAGCCGAGAAATGCAATCATACGAGTCAGAAAAGTTATTTTCCGCCGAGTGATGACCATAATTTTTCGTCACAACAATCTCCGTAAACGGCGTTTGATAAACATGAAGTGATAAAAGAATCTATTGACGTACTTCTTTGATTTCATTTTTGTGGAAAATTAATTTTCAATGATTTTCAGGCCTATAAGTAAGTTTACAGTTTGGTACAGACGACGCTATAGATTTTTCTCACACAATTAAATTGTGGGACAAAACTTTGAAGAAAATCATGAATATTCAGCATCCTTAAAATTATATTTTGCACCGAATTATCATTTTTCTAAACATTCGTTGTTTATGAATAAATAATTGAAATTGTTTAAACCTTTGGAAATCTTATTTTTTTATGCCTGCAATTGATTTCTGGCAAAATTCTGAATATCAATAAATTTACTACGATTTCGCACAAATGATTGTTATGATGGAAAATTGATTGTTTATCAATTATTTATAGAAAACGCTCGTAATATTCAAAAATTGCAATTTGTTAATTATTTCATCAATCTTCCTGCAAAAGTAAACTTTGTAATTTTTTTCAGATCTTTAAAATGTTTTCTAACAGTTCAATATCGAGATTCGAATTCAGAGCTGGAAATTTTAAACAATAAACTCATTGTAAAATATCGTGAAACTCAAAAAAGTAGAAACGTATTTCACTGGAGAAAAAATAGCCAAAGTACTTGGATATCCTTAATTGGGAGCAGATTATTGAGGATTACTATATCTGAGGAACAAATTGACAAAAATAAGAAAAACTCCAAAAATCATAATCAGACCAATAATTTTTAGTGGATAAACAGTATGTAAAGTTATTATTACCTCTAAGCCAAGGGTGATTGTCAATGACTCCTTTACGACGTTCACCATAGTCAAAAGTGAGTTCCTGTCCAGCCGCGATTTCTCTTGTAGCAAATAATACTAAATGTGGGATGGAATGACTATTAATCACTCGAGCTTTTAAATTCTCTTTACAAGAATGATTGATAAGTCTTCCCAATTTTCCGCTCTCCGTTGTAGCATCGACACAATATTTACGTTCATGGTGCTTGAAATAGTACATGTACCAGCCGATCTGAGGATCCTTGGAATATTATATTCGAGCCTCGTCTTCGAGATTTTAATAACTTGTAGTAGTCCGCCTGCGGCTAGATGGAGCCACACGCCTTCAGAGACCATAGAAAAAGTTGGCTGTGGCACCTCGGCGTTGAGGGCTCGCCATCTTATCATTGTTTTCGTGTGTGCGCGTGTGGAACGCACGCTTTTCAGAGTTTCCAGTTTGTTTTATTGTAATAATCTATTTTTCTCCGTTTTTACACAGTTTTTCCAAAGTCATGGATGATTGTAAGAAGAGGAAACACATAAATTGTGTGGAATATCTAGACATCTATAGTGAAATTGCAAATATTACATGCATTGTCTTACCGACTTTTCCCTGGATAAATAATCGATTGGAAATAAAGGTAAGCGATGTTACATGTCTCTCAGCCTTTTTAGACGCTCGGGTCAGATCTTAGAGACAAAACCAATCGACGTCAAAGGCTTTTTTAGGCTTTTTTAGGCCGAGTTTATTCTTTTTACCTGGTTCTCCTGGTCCTAGAGACAAAATCGAGAACAAGGAAATTAAAAATGAAATTGTTATAAATATGTCAGATGGATCTTCATTCCTGACATCCAGGACAGTGCGAGCAGCAGCTCAGATCCTGTTGTGCTAGACACATCTGCGCCTGACGCATTCACCTTAGGCTCCAAGCCTTGTTCCACTATTTCAATAGTTGAATCTGCGCTTGACACATTGACCCAAGGTTCCAAGCCTTGTGCTACTATTTCAATAGTTAAATCTGCGCTTGACGCATTGATCCAAGGCTCCAAGCCTTGTTCTACTATTTCAATAGTTAAATCTGCGCTTGACGCATTGATCCAAGGCTCCAAGCCTTCTACTACTATTATGATAGGTGCATCTGCGCCTGACGCATTAAAATAAGGCTCTAAGCCTTCAATTACAAATGCAATTGTTGCGTCTGCACCTGACGCATCATTCACGGCCTCAAACCTGCAAAATAATATTCCACCTGAACTCGATTCAGGAATATAGGAGTTCCTGGGTCATCGAAGCCTCATGATGCCGAGATCTCCTTTCAGAGTGATCTGGAAGCTCGTTGGAGTTTCTGGCTGGTCTTGAATTTGTTGATGCACAAATTACACAGATTTATGGAAATATCCACCAAATCTGAATTCAGAGATTGCTTTTATCTCCACCGAACCATTGATCCATAGAGATAAAGAATTTTTAATCAATCTCAAAAGACGCAGGTTTTGCCCTCGTAGCATTGGGGGCAACTCTTCGAAGTCTGCTCTAGGAAGAGAAACTAGACAATCTAGTCCTCTTCCAGAAGTTGTGTGGTTCGAGAAAAATAATTAATTTTTACTGCCCTTGAGGCTACAGTTCCAGTTTAATTTTTGTATGGTTTCACATTTTTCGGGAAGCTTGAGAAGATTAAAATAAATCCTCAAAATTGTGTCAAGGTTTGGAGATTTATCCACCTTTACAGGAGAATCTAAATTCATTGGATTCAAAGGAGCTTGTTTTGAGACGTAGAGTTAAAACAAACGGTTCAAAAACCTTGGATGCCTCAGGTTGGACAACAGGTCCAACCGGAGGCATTTCCTCAATAGTCCCAATGATTCTCGATCGACGTCAGCGTCTCCAGAGTTATCTTACTTCAAGAGAGCAAGATGTAATGGCAAAAATCTCTGCAGCCATTCTTGAACATTTCCTTCCCAATGGAAATTAAACTGTTCTAATAGTTTTATTTTAGAGAGACTGAAGAGTCATAAAAGCCTCTTCAATTCTGGCCCTTACCAATCGGTAATTCCTCCAGAATTTCAAATCTCTGAACTGAAAGGGACAGTCCTGAGGGGCGGATAAACAGGTATGTGATCATAGAGGTAGTTAAAACCTCTGTATTACTATCAGAATCCTATCAGGATCACCTCGTCTCAGTGTAACTTTTTGTTGGTGAACCACATGATCAGCAATGATTAATTTTTCACATTAAAAGGTTGAACAAATTTATGAGAGCTCATAACTTCAATTGAAGGACATGAAAACCCTTCCAAAACTAATACTTTGTAACACATTCACGGATGGAAATGTCTTCAAAGTCCTATATTTCCTGCCCCGGTAAATGTGGAGCATGAAAACTTCCGTTGTTTTGGCATGGGTGGTATTATTTCCAATTCCTACCCCCATCTGGAATTGCGACTAGTTCTCTCGCTTCGCGAGTCATGAGGCCGGTCATGAATCTCATTGATTCGGAGGCTTCATATCATCCAGTTATCTAGATGATATTTTATTATTGGTTTTCCGGCTATTGAGTATGGTACCAATACAAAATTAAACTGTTAAGGCTCTTTCTTGTCTGAGCCATATTAAAAAGCAAAAAGCGTTGTGAATACCTTAATTTTATCAATGACTTTTACAAGTTTTGCCTAGAAATACCTTATGAAAGATGATATGCGTTATAGCGATTTACGCAATAGTCTTATTTCATCATCTACAATCTGGAAAATTTATTCCATTAGAGTGTGTTTTCGCCTCATAAGCTTATTAAAATGTATGGGTCTACATTGGAATTGAGTATACGCTACACTGAAAAACTTGGAAGAATTAAAAAAAAAAAAAAAATAAAAGTTAAGATGATCATTCATTATGGAAATTTTGAATGATCTCTTGTTCTCCTCAGCCAGATCTTCCCTAGTAGCTCTTAATTGAATTGATCAGTCTAGAACAAAGATTCTTTCAGACGCAGTCTTCTTAGGTTGGAAATTTACCTCTGCGTTAAAAGATCAAGTCGAAACATCTGGTCAGTATGAGAAAGGCATAACAATATAAATTCCTCAATGTTTTGATCATTCACCTAGCTTTTAGGTGTTTTTTCGCGACCTATGATGCTGTGAGTGTTTGCTCAAATTTAATAACATCGCAGGCACTCCCTACATTAACGGGTTGGAAGGTACATAATTCTCTCATCTGAACAAATCAGTTCAAGAGTCTTAGCACTGTTGCGAAGACTTCGGTCGAATGCATCTTACATTCCTTCCAAAGTGAATACTGGTGCTGTACATTGCAATCTAAGTTTTTTCAAAACTTAGGTGAGCAGGATTTTCTCAATCCAAAAATGGACCTTTTCTGTCCTT